>NW_028292573.1:9577090-9792090 GCF_029948245.1 Actinia tenebrosa | reverse complement strand
GGTCCACTCTCGTTGCATATGAGGAAGTCAGTAGGAAGTGTACACTGTAAAATAGTGTACTTACGGCGTAGCAGACCAATGACCCTTTCCACATGGATTCTTACACTGGCGATGCCCCTCGTCTTTTCAACATCAACTGGGTCCAGTTGGGTCTTGCCTTTAGTGAATGCTGGAATAACCAGCTTTGCTTGCTTGAGGCCAACACTTTCTGCTATTGTGAACCCCCTGTCTGCCATTATCATGTCACCAGGCACTAGTTTGTCCAGTAATCCACAATTTTCAGTCAAATATTTGTCTGAGGTTCTACCTCCCCAAGCTTGTGATATATAGGAAATGGTTCCTTGTGGGGTAATCCCAATCAATACTTTTATTGTGTTGTGGTGTTTATAAGACGAAAAAGTTTGTGCCCGGGCTAGAAGATTAGTTGGTCGATCAATAAAAACTTCAAAGCAGTCTATGACCACAGTCACTTTTTTGCCAAACGCTTGCTGGAAACACATTGGCATAGTTTCCCATAGCTGATTTCTGTCTGGCCAGCAAATGAGTGGCGACAAACGAGAATCCATTACAATCAACCACAAAGAAAAAATCCTGGATACTGTTGGTAGAGATACTTGGAAACGGTATGCCAGTTCTTGAAACGGTATATTAAGTCTAAGCTTTATCAGAACCATGACAAATTCCTGAAATTTGCTAAGAGTTTGACTACGCCGAGTGATGCTTGTAGAAACGTGGTCAAAGATAGTCAACAGAATTTCAGTGGAAGGCAATCCAGTATAAAACCGAACTTTATCGTCTGTGTTAAAATAATCTTTAGTTGGAGGCTGATATCCATTTACCGAAAACATATACTCGAACTCCTCAGTTTGAGACATAGAAGATGTAGTCTGGCAGTTTTCGTTTTCAGTCTGGACGAAGACGCTATGGACGCGGCATGAGTTGGTTTGACTTACAGAGCAGGACATGGAATCATCATGATCACAGCTCGAACACAGATTTAAAGCTTGGCCTTCTTCTTCTACAGCTTCTTCAGTAGATGGACCCTCTGCAAAGTCGATATTTTCGAGGGGCAATCCACTAGCATCTAATTGTTGGCGTTTAACAGCAGCCTCATACTCGAGCTGTTCAAGAGACCTCTTTCGTCTTTCCTTTGATCGGGCAGCTCTCGCTTCCACGGCTTCATTATTTACTTGGCGATATTTAGTTTTACCAAGATTCAAGGTAGGCACCCAGTCGTTGTTGAATCTATCCCACGCTGCTGCCGGCCTTCCTGACTCGAAATGCCTTCCACAAACTCTCTCGTTTTTCAGAACATTCTTCCATTGTATGTCGTCGCGACTTATCGCCATAATCCATCTTTCTCGTCTCTCTCTGCTCAGTTCTTCAGCTTCTTCTCCTTGTTTATCAACAACAGAAGGTATCCTGAAGAATCCTATAGCCGTATCTTTTCTGCTATTACTTGAACAGCCTACAATAATACAGTGAACCATGACAAAAGTTGCTATACACCCGTGAAATGACGTGGTTCGATACGCTTTGTTTATATATATGCGACACCAACATGGCGGATAGCAACCGTCGTCAAGCAGTTAGTCACGTGAGTGAAAACCAAGAATTGAACGATGAAAATAGGTAGACGGCAGGTGGAGCTCTGTTTGGGTTGGACGCGGTGGACGTAGTGTTTACAAACAGTGCTATTGCGTAATGACATTACAGCCATTCTCAATCACACGCGCCGCCAGTGATTGTTTCTGTCGCGACGAGGAAGCTTTTGGTGCACGTCTATCAAGGCGTTTCCATGACATTTTATTAAAATAGGCAAGTGCTCTTATAGTTCTGTGTTCCGACAAAACCTTCTTCGTCGCGACAGAAACAATCGCTAGAGAGCGCGTGTGATTGAGAATGGCTGTAACTATATTACAGATCAACCAAGATGGCGTGTGGTTTTCTGGCTACAAACAATGCATGTGTAATATGAGGGAGGGGGAAGTGTGTGTGGTACGGGGCTTCGTCGTAGAAACGCAGTATATTCTTTTATTATAAGACAATACTGAGTCACAAGATTATATACTTGATATAGTTAAATTGTTCCTTGCACCGGCCCATCTTCGGACCTTTTTTGCGGTTCATTACGTCACCTTTTTAAAAAAAGTACGTATTACTACCAAAACAGGTAGAGTGACCATCGCGCCCAAAAAAAAAGCAGTCGCCAATGACGATTAATATAAACGTATCTGGTTACATTCCTTAAAAATTCCATTCATTACAAATATTACGGCCCAAAAGACCACATATTCTACATTTTCTTTGAATATTGTTAGGAGATGTATGGTTTAACCTGCATGTATCCTTCTGGTTCCTCTAATATGACTATCAATGTATTGAATCAGGGAGGTCCTCCAAGATTGAATGTAAATTTTAAAAGTTATGAAAATTAACAAAGAAGAACCACTTTCGTGGTAATTTTCATTATTTTATCAGCAACATTTTTATCTTAATTTAACATCATCATCATAACAAGTCTGCCCTTTACAATAAAAGTTTGCAGTTTGACTGCTTTCTTGATCAAGAAAAAAAAACCAAATAATTTAAACTGAACATTACATTACATTACATTACATTACATTACATTACATTACATTACATTACATTACATTACTCCTACAAATTTAACTTCAAAGAGTTTACCACTCTCGGTTAATGTTATCATGATAGTCTAAGCTATAAACCGAGTCAAAAACCATTTGTTGAACATTGAGGTATGTCTTTTTCTTTATCTAAAAGTATTCAAGACACTGAAGCTGGTTACCTGAAATTTTACAAAAGAAAAACATTTTCAGGCAATGAATGCAATATGCAACCCTATGAATGGATGGGATGGATGGATGGATGGCTGGCTAATCTCAATGGTGGACTGGGATGGCTGAATGAATAACTAAATGAAATTAGCTGATTGTAATGGAAGAGTAGATTAATGTTACTGACTGACTAATGAACACTACAGTTTTTAAGATATTTTACTAGCCACTTATGGTGTACATCCCTGGCCATGAGATTATTATCATGATTACTTTTTCTTCTTTTGGAATAACTGACTCAAAATATTTTTTACTTACACTCTATAGCCAGTGGTAGGAGCATTAAATGCATGCTGAGTTGTCACAACTGGTTGCTGGGCAATGGAGGTAGGAAAACCCTGTACCTGGAGTATAATAGTTATTATGGATCAATTAGTTAACAATTAATAGCACATGGCCATGGGAGAAGTTCATTAAATATAAAATTAAATAATTGCCATCCAGTGCATAATCCCCTATGCTAATGGCCATCAAGACTAGTACTTCATAACAAAAAATAAACCTCAAAGATCTTTAATAACTAATTGCTCTCATGTCATACTTTTACTTATAATAATCAAAGTAAAATATTTGATTATTTATCGAAGGTCATTTAAGTAAATTATAGTAACAGAACTACAGCTGTACATGTATATTAAGGTCAGTAGTTCCTTGGGCTACGTGGCTGGTATTCCAGGATTATTTTCACATGCTTGGTTTAAAGGGGTATAAGTCCTGAATTAACAATTAGCCTGAATAGTAGAGATCTATGAGGAGGGGAAAGGAAAGGAAAGGGGCACCCTTCCCATAGAGGGCTGTTTACACAGGCTAATCTAAATGATCTCAGTAACTAATTATTAGCCAGGCTCAAAATTATATGTGAAATAGACTGTTAAAATTATTCATGGATTAAAAATTACCCTCTAAAGGATCATAGTTGGTCCAAGAATGGGAAAGGACATAATGATGGTCATGAAGTCCCCATTTTCTTTGTAAGATTTAAAATCGATCTTATTCTAATCAGGTTTATTTTTGACTATATGTATAGTTTTTATAAGTACACATGTTTCAGTTGCAACATGTATTTGGAACATAATATTATTTAAGGGCAACTCCATGTAGGGACAAGTTTTTTTTTCAAACTATTAAGCTTGGTTCCTTGGAAATGTTTTTAAAATATGCCAGCCAAACTGCGTAAGCATATATATATGTAGCACATTTATTTGATAAAATATATATTTCAAAGTCCATGCATCTCATGTTGAGCCCAAGTCTTTACATCGGTTCCCAGCTTCGATTCTTTGACTTCACTTCAAAGCATTTTGTTGATCTTTATTTACATTAATACTTCACCTTATTGATTTTATTTAATAATATAACACATACATAGGGGTCTAGATGGAGAGGGGGCACAATGGTTGGGGGCTAGATAGGGATGGGGCATAATGACCAGTTACTGGTTGATCAGGAGGCATGATGACATAAGGCCTGATCTCTTGGGGAAGGGGTGTCTCAGGGAAGGTTGGCACATAGCAGAGTGGGCAGGAGAAATAACATGTTAAGGGCAACTACATCTGGGGGCAAGTTTTCCTTTGAAGCCTGGTTTCTTGGAAATGTTTTTAAAATATGCCAGTCAAACTTTGTAAGCATATAATAATGTAGTGTATATTAAGTTGATAATATATATATATATACATATATTTCGAAGTACACTCATGTCATGGGTTGGTCAAGAGGCATGAAGACATAATAATAATAATAATAATAATAATAATAAATTATGATTTATATAGCGCTAATATCCCCTTGGTTCAATGGCGCTTTACAAGAAGATCTGATAAAACATATAAAAATATAACTATATAGATATTTAGTGTGGTTAAGTGGTATACATTAAAATCTTTAAACAATAATAATTACAAACAACATTATAAATACATCATATTTGATAGACTTATTGTTTTACATAAAATTATGAATCAATGATTGAATAATTTTCAACATTAATTGGCTATTATGTATAATAATAATCATTATAAAAGTTTGTTGAAAAGTAAAAACATAGATATCTAAAATAAAACTACTAAAAGAATGCTTGTTGAAAAAGCCAGGTTTTAACATAAGGCCTTTAGAGTTACCCTGACCGGCCTGCTCTGATATATGCCAACCTTCCCTTAGACACCCCTTCCCAGAAGATCTGCTGAAAGCTATTTAAGTTCACATGTGTTCTTACTTGGTGTGTAGGTGTTACAGCCATTGCACCCTGTGGACGAGTCTGCATCATATACCCTTGTCCATCCACATCCTGGTTTGGTGCCGGATAGACAGGTCCTCCAGTCATTGCTGGGACAGCCACAGGCATCCCATTAGGTCCCTGAGTCATGACATAAGCACCAACAGGACCTCCTTGAGTTTGAAGGTAGACAATCTGTCCCTGGTGCTGAGGAACAGAAACAGAAAGACTACGTGTATAAAAGGTACATAACTGATATTGAAAAAAACAACATGCAATTGGCCTATAACACTCTGACGTCACATCAAAACAATCTATTGTTTTAAAGCTAGGGATCATGGTCGCCAGAGGGGGCAAAATAGCAGCAAAACGAATTAAATCACAATAAAAAATGGTTAATTAGACGGGGAAAGGTGATAACAGATAAATGTTGTACTAAATATCCCAAACAAAAGAAAATTTTGCCTAAATTCCTATCATTCTTGCCCATGTAAACAAGCTGTGACGTCATAATGTTATAGGTCAATTAACCTGGAAACATTTGGAGAATATTTCCATTTACAGCCCCCAAAACAGTGAGCAAACTAAACAGCATTCTTTGATTAAAACTTGCTCAAACTAATCCCCATCTCAGATTCTGGGATGAGAGGATTAAAGGCATTATGTTCTAGTATAACTTACCATTTGTTGTGGAGTAGACGTGTCGCAGCAACAGCACTCGTAACCCATACAACAGCAGATGGAAGACCAGATACCAACACCAAATTCAACAACAGCAAAGATAATGATCATGGCACCCAATCCAACACTTACTCGGCATTTATTTGGGCATTTAGGTGAAGAGGGTGTCCATGTACATTCACCATCTGAATTGCAGGTTTCTGTGCTAGCTCTTCCAGAAGACGCAATTATAGCAATTCCGATGCTATAGCAAATAATCATCGTTCCAGCAAACACAGTTCCCACAATGGAGAATGCCAAGTAGGTGCCAACCTTAAGAAATAAAAACAATTATCTGATATTTATTTTTCATAATAATTTATTTCAAAAAAGTGGCTAATAATTTTGAATTTTTCACAATTTGAGTGTCCTCACTAAAAGATTAGTTTTGCTTCTCAAGATAGTAAAAAAAAAATTCTAATAATAATTCTTTTGTTGTTCTTCAAATTGACCTGCATTGGGAATACACTGGGAATGTGCACATTAGTTAAAGGGGGAAAAAATCACACAATCTGATAACAAGGAATTCTACTTACCAAGGGAGCATTGGGTCTTGCACTGTTTGGAATGCGTTGAGTAGCAAAGCATCCAAGAATCCCGGTCATGAAGAACTGTAAAAAAATATTTTATTTCTATAATTTTTATAGCATTAGTAACAAGCCTTGATTTCATTCGTCTGGGGATGGCATAAGTATGATCTATGCCGAAACATGCCATGGATCAAACTATTGTTCATATATTTGAAAGTTATTAGAATAGCAATTTGGTGGTTTAGCAGAAGTGCATTCACCTCTCACTTATAGTTATCAGGTTCGATTTCTTGGACTACATGAATATTGTACCTTGACAGTCTTACAATACTACCTACCATTTGCCAACAACAGGAATTTACAGCAATGTTTCAAAAAGAATTATAACTATTCTCCTATTCCTTAACATTTTGAAACCTCTAGGCTGGCATAATGACTATTACTTGGTTTGCCCCAGGATGGGGGGAGGGGTGGGCAACCCACAGGAAATTTGACATTATTCAATACCCCCACAGCATGGAATTTGACTTGGCCGCCATCTTGACAAAGCCAGAAAATACAATAAACATATTTATTATATAATTACCAATGAAATATCTATTTTTTTCTATTTCGAAAAATTGATATCGTCACACGCGAAAATAACATGTTTTATCAAAAGACCCGTATCTGCCCGGGCGCGCGCTCTTAGAAAAACCTTCGGGAAAATGGCGTGAGCAGGGCCGTACGGCCCTGAATCGATGATGAGGAAGTATAACGTGGGGGAATGTGGGCAAGACTTCCCAACAGTGTTTTTAATAGTGAACGTTCCACAGCTCATTAGGGCTTGTAGTCAATCAAAATGCATCAGTCCGCTAGTTATCCAAAATTTCGCTGCCAGCACAAGAAAAATAATAATACTTTTGTGGTCTACTGAGGCATATATATAAGTATTAAACATCATAACCATTGATTTGAACGGTGTTCTAAAGGGAGGATTATCGATTATCGAGTATCAAATTGTTTTAATCCAGCATTTCAAGGAAGTATATTGCGTCCAGAAGACGAAATTTAAAACTCTGGTCCTGCGATTGTCAGTCGAACATAAGTTTTGAGATCGTTGCTTACCCAAGCACCCATCCAGATTGCAATCACTCCTTCAGTCTGAAAAGCATCTGGATCATACATGGAGGCTCGATCAGCTATGCCAAAAATGATGCACAATCCACCGAGGATCAAATGGCAAAAGGCTGAATATCGTGTGTATCTAAAGTTAAAAGCCATTCTTCAAATCTCCATACAAGGATTTCGAAGATTTTAAAGTGTTCTTGTTCGTTTCCCTACAGTCACGTTATCGACGGGTAGGAACAAGCCGAGCAGCTCTGGGTACGAGAATGGAAATACGTATTACAGTGGAACCCCGCCCTAAGGACACCCGCTTGCGTGTAATAAGGACGCCTCGTTATATAGGACACGTTTCAAAGTCCCAACGAAAGCTCCATACATTTTCTGTGAAATTAACCCGCTTTATAAGCCGTTAATAAGTACAAAGAACACATTTCTAGGACCTTCAAAAAATAACCACGCAGAGCGAAAGAAGTGCTATTTCTCAATGATCGCGGGGTAAAATTTCGAGGCTTAATTTCACGTTTCAATGATTTTATTGACATTTTTGATGAATCCCCATACATTTTCTTATAACATGACACCACAAATACCAAGCTTGGGCTACCTGTGCATAAACAACCCCGCATTAAGGACACTTAAAATTTGAAGACGTATTTACTGTATTTGTATATTGACATAATGAGCTGAATACGGATTATGTAACTGCTTCCCAGTAGTTTTGGGCTTCCTTTGGTATGTCATTATGGGCTGTCGAAACATGTGCTCTTCAGTCCAGGAGCGAGTTTCGACGAGAAGACATTTGGAAGAATAAAGGAGTTGTTTTTTGTTGTTTTTTCTCGCCTTTGTCGTCCCTGTCGGGGCCTCCTGGCCTCAGTTCTGGTTGGGTTCACACCCTGAATGACTCGGGAGCAGTCATAGATTATATTGTCAGTTTTTGCGTATCAACAGACGACACACTGATCATTGCAGTATAGTTTGCTATTACACCATAATGAAATAGATTACGCTCGATCTTAGCCGGATTTGAAAAAATTAGTTCAATTAGTTTGGTTCAATCCCAGTATTTTTAATTTGAACTCTGTTCAGGAAAACACTAACAGATTTCTTTAAATGAAATTATACAGCACAGTACAGTATAGTACAGAAATGGTGTAGTGCTTGTACAGTAATGTATTTTTTGTTTCAGTTTAGGCTGTTGTATTGAACATTGTAGCTGAAGTGTGCAGTACAGTCAAAAGAAAACAGTAAACAAACAAATCTCACAGACGCGTTTAAATTAAATTGTACAACACAGAACTCTGTTTGAAAGCAGGTTTCAAAGCATGATTTTCATTGATTATGTTTCACTTCCGGAAAACTGCGCATGCGCCAAAAATGGATAATGCCAGAGCCCTCGTTATATGCCGCAGGCCGAAAGAAACGCAGGCTCTGGGTACGAGATTGCCTTGAACCTTGACACGAACCCAGTTTCGAGCTCACTGATTAGTCATCTATTGAGCAATAAAAAATACTTTTAAAATACCAAGAGGTGGACGTGAGAGGCCTTTTCTGGGTGGACGTAATGTCTACAAACTCTGCCATTGTCATGCTAATATGCCAACCATTTTAACTATAGGCTTTGTCATTTTGCTTTGTTACAGATTGTTAAATAGATTTTTCGGTTAGCATTTTACCCATAATTAACTATGTTGTGCCCAATCTCGCACCTAGAGCGTTTCTTCTGGCCTGCGGCAAAAAACGAGGGCTGCGCATATTCCATTTTTGGCGCATGCGCAATTTTCCGGAAGTGAATCATAATAATCAATGAAACAGAGTTCTGTGTTTACTAACCATCAAAATAAAAATTAGAAATTGGGAACATATCTTAAAAAAATTTTTGGCAAGTCTTTGAACGCATGCACTCTTATACCGGAAGTCCAAGAAGTCCTGGTCTCCAAAAATGGATTATGTCAGAGCCCTCGTTATTCGCCGCAGGCCAGAAGAAAGGCAGGTTCTGGGTACGAGGTTGCATTTTACAGTTTCGTACAGAGTTTCCGCGCATAGCGAGACAATAGTTTATTATACGCGGCAACTCCAACTTCGACTTGGAACTATTATTCGTGGTCACCGCCTGAACGTTACTATAAAAGGGAATACTATCAATAGCAATCAACCGAAGAAAAGCTAGACATTTTGTCATCGTAAGCCCACCTCTATCGTATTAAATCGGCTAAACTGTGGTGCTTTCTAGCAACCAGTGCACCTCGGCTTTGTCCCTTATTAGAGAGGCTCGTGGTCTTATGGCTACAAACACTGCGATTGTAATATATAGGGGGGGAAGCATTTGTGGTGCTTATTATAAGTGCATTCTGAGTATGACTAAAATATTTAAATATTTCATTGAAGGCAATTAATGCAAGATTTGAGATGCATTTGATATAGTTCACACTCAGCGGGATGATTGTCATTTCTTGCACTGCCGTCTTTGGACCTTTTTTCTGAAGCGATGTTTTCTGTGCATTTGAGAACCGCATTTGCGAGTAGTTTTCCTTTGACATCAAGCGGGATCCCTGTGTTGTGTACACAGACGTACGGACGGACGGGATTGACGCTAGCTAAGCCACAAAACATAACGTACGAGCAAAGCCATAGTTTACGTCATTGCAATCTGTGGCACTGGGAGTAAAGCCTTTAGCCTATGGTTTCGAAATCACAGTTTAAAGAATCTGTGGTTCTTTATATAAATAGGAGGGGTTCACTTAATGCATCTCTGTGGTCTTCACTGATGGTCACAATTGGTACTAACACCTCTTTAGACATATTGTATAGGTGTCACAGCCGTTGCACCCTGTGGATTGTGCATCACATACCATTGTCCACCCACAGCCTGGATTGGAACTGGATAGACAGGTGCTCCAGTCTTTGCTGTGACAGCGACAGGCATCCCATAAGGTCCCTGAGTTAAACAACTTAATAGAACGTGTAACCAGCGTGTTACGAAATGTAGTTAAGGTCTCTCGAAAAAGGTTGTAGAACGTGTATGTGTTTGCTCCCCATTAAATTTCACCCATGGGGACTGATCAAAATGTTCATTCATTTGCTCACAGTGAATTAATTGGCACATGATTTGAGCTGCAAAGGGCTTATTAAGGCCAATCTAGACGGCACAACTTTTGCCTACAACTTGTACGCGCGTACGCTGATGACATAGCTACATCTCGAATTGCTTCGTCTAAATTAACCGTACAACCAGCTCACAACTGTCGCACGCAACACGAAAAAAGCTGCACAACTTTGAGATTTTCCTCAAAGTTGTGAGCAATTTTTACGAAAAAAGCAAGACTGAGGGGGAGAGGGTGACGATATGGAACCGGAACCAGAAATGGCACTTCCAAATGTTACGAAAACGAGGAAAACAAAACAATGCAAAGACGAAGAAAAGAAATTTTCAAGCGTTGAAATCGAAAGGTTGGTTAGCGGATGGGCAAAAGAGGAAGTTTTATTCAACTGTAAGCACTCGTCTTATTTCAACAAAGATCATAGAGCTGCAGCAATGCAGCGAGTAAAGTCGATTAATCGTGCTATTTTGTGACTTGAATGCTTATAGTTTTCATGTTTAGACGTGTGGTGTTGCTATTTTGCTCATAAATTCCCGTGCTATAGTTCTAGCTAGGTCAAATTGGAGGTTTCAGTTTCTTTCTTTTAAATAATTTGGTTCGCTGTACTACGCTTTCTGTCCGCCATCTTGTTTGTTGCCGTCCCCAGTCTCCTAAACAACAAACCAAGCAAATTACGTGCAACTTTTTTTGTGTCGTAAGTTGAAAGTTGTGCGCGTCTAGATAACGGCTACAACACGTTATAAAACTCTCGCGTGTACAAATGGTAGGTAAAAGTTGTGCCGTCTAAATTGGCCTTTAAGAGAGCATACAATACAATACAATACAATAACTTTATTTATACTTGAATTACAAGATAGCAAGTACATGCTAATATCTCCAAGTTATAAATAACCTAAACTAAAAATTAAAATTACATGATGCTAATATAAAAATATGGATGTAAACAATGAAATAAATATATGTATATATGTAAAATAAAATTAAAATAGAATTATCCTCTACAAAAGGTACAACAGTCAATATCAAATTTGACTTTGGAAATTTCCGATTTAAATTTACTTAATTCGTGCAACAATCTCATGTTGTTTGGAAGAGAATTCCATAACTTACTACCCTGATAAGCCAAGGAATGAAGACCATAACTAGTGGTGTTTACTCTAGGTACTATAAGAATGTTATCACCCCGTAAATTAATGCTACAATTACGTAGTGTAAATAACTTAGAAATATATTCAGGAACCAGTCCGTGCAGAGCCTTAAATACTAATATTAAAATATTGTGCATTCTCCTATTATACAAAGTAGGATGATTAATACGCAACAATAATTCCTCATATGTGCTTTTATGATCATTATAAATAAAACGCAAAGCGCGTTCATTAAGTTTTTCTAATTTGGTTGAATTACCTCTCCCGCAATGATGCCATACAATAGAACAATAATCTAAATGAGGTAAAAAATAGGCATTATATAATTTGACTTTGGCATCAGTATTAATTAGTTTCTTATGTCTTTGTAAGACTTGAATTTGCTTGCCAACCTTCCGTGCTATCTCTGTAATGTGTTTGCTGAATTTTAAATCTCTATCGATAGTTACACCTAGTAACTTGACATCATCTGCAAGACTGACCACCTCACTACCAATGGAAAAACAAGGTGTGTTTATGCCCTTGCTCTTGCCTAGCCACATGGTAGTACATTTATCAGGATTCATCATGAGGCCGTTGGAGCAGAACCACGAATGAGCAGTGAGAAGATCAGACTGCAGATGCCTATGTAGTAGAGAAACATCATTACTAACATCAAAGATCTGGGTATCATCAGCATATGAACTAACCTTAGACTGAAGCTCAGATAATAACAAATCATTGAGGAAAATATTGAAGAGGAGAGGGCCTAATACAGACCCTTGAGGAATTCCTCTGATAAGTGGGCTCCAATCAGAAAACTGGTCACCCAATTTAACTCTCTGAAAACGATCCGTAAGATAATTCCCTATAAGTGAACAACTATTAAAGGATAAACCATAAGCAGCAAGTTTAGCTAGAAGTAAGTCATGAGGCAAGCTGTCAAATGCCTTGGACAAATCAATACCAATAATAGATGCAAAATGCTGCTTGTCCAGACCACTCCTAAACTCTTCTAATAAATTAAGCAAAGTAGTCTCGCAGCTATAATGCTTACGATAAGCTGATAAAAACTGGGACAGCTTGTCACAAAAGAAATTATTTAACTGACCTGCAATGACTCGTTCAAAGATATTACCAAAGGCAGCTAAGGTAGTAATGGGTCGATAGTTACCCTTCGAATATTCAATGCCCTTTTTATATATAGGTGTGACCTGACCCAACTTCCAACAAGTAGGGAAAATACATGTCATAATAGCATAATTAAATAAATTAGAGATAACTCGAGAAATAACAGGAATACTATCTTTAACTAGGCGAATAGGAATGTTATCATAACCTGACGACTTTGATGAAGAAAGAGAAAGCACTATATCAGTAATAGTAGAAGCACAAGTGGTATGAAAGCTAAACTGATTATTCTGATTATTAACTCCTAACATACAATTATTTATAGTGCAGATACTGGGATGGTTTGAAAAACCCGTACCATATACTTCATTGCTAGGCAAAGGGAAATTCTCACAAATACTAATGAAATAATCATTAAATAATTTTGCAATAGTAGACTTATCAGTGATAAAGTCATTATTTTCTTGTAGAACAATGTCATTAGCTTGTCCTTTCTTAGAATGGAAAAGAGAACCAAAGAATTTCCAAAAATCTTTAGGCTTAGAAGAACATCGATCTGCTTTCAGATGAAAATAACTTGCAATTGACTTCCGTCTAAGTGAAGTGCACAAATTTCTTTGCTTCTTGTACAGATTCCAGTTAGTAGGGCTGGGATCACGTCTATATTTACGCCATAATCGGTTTCTGTGTCGAATAGCTTTTCGCCACTGAGGAGTCAGGTAAGGTACATGGCCACCCCTGAGATGGAACTGCTTAATTGGAGCATGAGTATCTATGACATCAGTAAATAATTTACTAAAGGCCCAGGCCTGGTCAGACACATCATCAAATACGGAGATAACATGAAAGGGTGTTAAGGCAAGGTCTTCTAAGAGTTCATCTTTATTATAAACTTTGAAGTTCCTATAAGTAACCTTCCTTGATCTATGATAATTGGAAAATGTTCTCATAATGGTGTAAACCAATGAATGGTCACTGAGATGTGGTTCAAAAACTCCAGACGATAGAAACCTTCTCCTGTTACTAGTGAGGATTACATCAATGAGAGTTTGTGATGATTGACTAATCCGTGTGGGTTTGTCAATCAAACAGTCCAGATTAAATATATCACATAAGTCCACAAGGTCACGGCCACTGACATCTGGATCCATTAAATTACAATTTAGGTCACCAAGTAGAATGAGGTCATCACACATTGATGAAGCAGAGTCTAGTAAGCTGAATAGCTCATTAAACCATACAGCTGACGTGATACTGGGTGGTCGATATGCACCAATCACCAAGAGCCATTTCTTGCCTATCTTTAATTTAATTGAAGTGGCCTCAAGTTTGTTTAAGGTAGGCATCTGGATATGATGAAAAACAATACTAGAGCGCCAGAAAATCATAACGCCACCACCACGAATAGATCTATCACATCTCATGAATCTGTAGCCTTCGACAGCAAACTGAGAGTCAGGGAACGACTCATCAATTTTAGTCTCTGTTAATACCAGGACGTCGAAAAGTCGAGATAGCAACCAAGTCTTAATAACGTGAAACTTAAATCCAGCTATACTATTCACATTCAAGTGTGCTAGTTTAAAGTTCCTTTCGTAGGGCTGGAGAAAGTCCCGGAGGCTATTAGCCTCGGCTTCGCGACTATCATTGAGAAGAGAACCAGAATGAATAGAATCATTGAGGTTTAAATCGTCGAGCTCCAAATTGCTGATATTAGCAAACGGTAACGACTGTAGATCCAATATACATGTAGGGCATGTCCAAGCAAAATTTAGGGTATTTTGCAGGTTTCTATATTCAGTAGGTGAGACGCCGCCACATTTGATGTGACACCACTTGAAACATAAGTCACATTCAATTGCTCGATGAGTCTTGGCCACAGTCTTCATACAAACAGAACACGAGGTATTAGTACTGTTCCCTGAGAAGATAGGCCCTGGATTAGGGTTGATATCACCACTAGTAGCAAGTCTATTCAAATTAAAAGTAATTTGAGCATTGGGATAACGGCAAATTCGAGTAGAAAAGTACTTTCTTCCACGTGGTCTTGTCAAATAATCGTAACCAGCAAGAAAATAAGCCGTCCTTCCACTGATAAGCAAGCCATGGTTAATAATAAACGACACTCCGAACTTCTGGTGATCAGAAATTTGATCAGAAAGTTCAAAAGACAACGAAAATCCCAAGAGAAGTAATAAAATGGCGGAGCTCAAAAATACACGTCTTGCCGCCATGCTGACCGCTGACCCGAGCATGTTCTTTTACTTGAATGAAGACTGAAGGCCTTTTTACTTTCGTATTAGCTTAAAGTGTGTTAAAAAAGGAAGAAAACCATTGCTATGAGGGTAGCTCATTCTATGCAGATCTTTGGAATTTAATTTTTAATTTAAAGTTTTAGTCAATAAAACTATCTATCTATCAATCTTTATCTTCTACATAATCATTTCACAGCAGCTTTTAACTTATTCATCTCCGTTGATGTAAAGTCATTTTTACTCCCGCCTCCGTAGTTGGACCGTGTGCTGCAAGAGTTCAATTTAAACACTTTATCGCGTGTATTCAACATGAATAGGTCTAACAACTTAGCAGTTGCTTTAATTAACAATTATTCGTAAAAATACAAAGGTGATTCTTTTAAAAAAAGTAAAAAAAGAAGATAAAAGGCTTTTTTTTTCCGGTAACAGCAACAAAGCGGCTGGACGCCATTTTGGATTTTCGCTCGAGGTGATTATCGTTTTATAGTGTGAGTTTCTTGACCAATCAGCGCGCGAGATTTTCTATAATCACCTGCGTATTTTTACTCAATACATATATTGCAAACCCCTGTGGATCGATTTGCGTAACTACTTTGTAAGCAAAGGCTTCTGTTACAAGGAAAAGAAGATTGATATCAGTCATACACCGAATGGAAATATGGCGACCAATGTGAATACCTATGGTTCTGCACTGACTAGCGACTGACTAGCCTCTCATACATGTAAAAACGTTTTTATGTTTCCATGTGAACACGAAGCTAATCAGTGACTAGTCAGTGCAGAACCATAGGTATTCACATTGGTCGCCATATTTCCATTCGGTGTTGAAAAACAGCTTTTCCACGAATTAAAAAAAGACAGCTTCATTTAAATTCCATGATTTATCAAGTTTCTTTAAGGCATATAAACTGGAGGTGGTTCACTGGACGCACCTGTTGTCTTCCCTGATGGTTGCTGGTCACCTGAATTAGTAACATCTCCTTGGTCATATTGTGTAGTAGTCACAGCTGTTGCACCTTGTGGACGATTCTGCATCACATACCCTTGTCCACCCACGGACTGGTTTGGTGCCGGATAGACAGGTCCTCCAGTCATTGCTGGGACAGCCACAGGCATCCCATTAGGTCCCTGGGTCATGACATAAGCAGCAACAGGACCTTCTTGGGTTTGAAGGTAGACAATCTGTCCCTGATGCCGTGAAACAAAAACAAATAATTAGTACATCCATCTAGATCCCTGAAACAAGACAGCCATCAACAGGACCTACAATCTTGGACGAAATTAGTTTTTACAAAAAATCACAATTTCAAAAACATTACTAAATTTTGAACTTGGAACTTGTACTTTCCAAGTGTTCCCTTCCTCTATCTAATAGGGACTTTAAGATTTGCAAAATCTACGACGGTAACGTCACCAGGAGGTGTAAATAACTTCACCTTTGGGTTTTGCTTCTTCAAAGTCTGTCTTTCCTGATGAGTTGACTTTATTGACAACGTCAAAAGTTTTGAATGAAATCTCCAATAAATCCAAGAGAAATTATTTGCATCTCCGGTTGACGTCGCCTTCGTTGATCCGAGGGAGCACATTAAAACTTTGTTTGTGCAAAGAAAGTTAAGCTACGGACACACCGCGGTGCAACATTGCGCGCAATGTTGCATATAATTAATGTTGCGAGCCATGACACACGACGCAATTTGTTGTGCGCCACGTTGCTGAAGTAGAAAACTATCCTACTATGCCTGCAATGTTGCGCGCAATGTTGCACCGTGTTGCCGTACCGTTATTGCTCTTGGTTGATCTATCTAGCGCGCGCAATCTATCATGTGACAGGCGTTCCTCGTAGTGTTTTGGTTTCGGCCGATCCGAATGGCTTGCGATCGTGTAAGGAATGGAATAACGCTCCGCTCTTCGCAAAATATTCGTCGGTTTTCGGAGTAAATTCGCTAGCCCGAATAAATCAAGGAAAGCCTGCCATAAAGTGTAGCGCGCACGTAAACAAGCACTACAAGGAACGCCTGTCATATCTTAGATTACGTGCAATAGAATCGAAGATAAACCAACACAATCAAAATTTTAACGTGCTCCCTTGGTTGATCTTACAAATCTTAAAGTTCCTATTGTTACAAAACCACAATTTCAAAAACATGTGGTAATTTCGGACTTTAAACGTGTTCTTCCAAGTGTTTCCCTCTCTCGCTATCCCATGTTGCATCTTTAGAGGCTACGAGACCATTGTTTTTTTACAATAACAAAAAACGATAAAAACCTCATTTTTAGTGATCAAAACAACCAACGGAAAGAGCGTGCGCTCGTTGACGTCAGCTTTATCTGTCTGTTCTCTTATTGATGATAAAAAATTACCAATCAGCGCGCGAGAAATTTGAGTTATTGTAAAATCTGTCATAGATAAGCCAATCTAACAACAAGATTGTAGCTAGCTCGTCTTGGTAAAGGTCATTTCCAATTGATCACACAATATCTCTATATTTATCTCTTTGAGAGAGTGTGTCACTGGTAGTCAGTATTCTCATTCACTTATGCTGATGATTTTGTTATAGCAACAGCCGAGGAACAGCACACAGAAAGGCACTCAAATCAAACCTTGCTAAACCTAAAATAATGCTTTTTACGGCCATGTCCATCTCAGAGTCTGGGGTGAGGGGATTATGTGCAATGTTATAGTATAACTTACCATTTGTCGTGGAGTAGATGTGTCACAGCAACAGCCATCACAACCCATACAACAGCAGATGGAAGACCAGATACCAACGCCAAACTCAATAACAGCAAAGATGATGATCATGGCACCCAATCCAACACTTATCTGGCATTCGCTGTCAGTCACTCTTTCTATGTCACATCTGTATGGAGAGTAATCGCAATTCGTGTGCACATATCGTGTGCATGATGGTCTTGAGCGTGTTATATAACTAACACCCAAACCGTAGCAAATCAGCAGCACTCCAGCAAACACAGTGGCTACAATGGAAAACCCCAAGTAGGTGTTGATCTATGACACAAAAATAAATGATATCAAGTGATGTAATACTTCTTCTATTTGTGGCATAAATATTTTAAGGCAAAGGACCAGAAACAATATACCCAATAAGTGGCTTTTTGCAAGTGGTTTCCGCCTCAAGTAATCATACAAAATTTTAAAATATTTTTGTCCACGATAAAGAAATCAGCTGACGGCATTCACATTTCAAGTTAGGGACGGATTTGTCTGGCTGGACCCGATTAAGACACCCCTACAACCTCCCTGGATCTGCTCTTAGCCGCAGCAAAGATCGTGCATTGTGGTCCGCCTATTTGGTGCATGTGGTATTTTTTGTACCCAAGCTAAACCATACTGATTAGGTATCCTGGTTATCAAGCTAAGAAAAGGCCCATTGGCCATTCTAATTAAGAGTTTATTAAGTGTTAATTAAGAGTTAATATAAGTATCAAGAGTTTATAAGAGTAGCTGCTTCTACTTACCATAGCCATCTTGGGTCTCTGTGTGCTTGGATAGGGTTTACTTGCAAAATATCCAATAACGCCGGTGATTAGGAACTGGGGCAAACAAAAATAAGTGCAATTATATCTTGATTTACGATAATGTACATTGTGATAACCACATGCAGGCAGTGAATATGTCACGCTCTCTGGCTTATGTTTTTGCTTCAAAGCATTCATGGAATAAGATTGGCCATGCCGGTTTGAACCGTCACGATATATATTACATAAATACTGAAAAATGTCTATTTGAACTTGGCGGACCTTGAACCGGCCAAAGTCGCAACTATTTCAAATAACTAAGAGTCTTAAAGCTGAATCATCGGTGTGATATGTGTGGTGGTATACAACGTCAATCTTGTATCTTGCTTTTCCACATGGTCGAATTGTAGAGCTTTACCGTTGACTGCCCATCTGTGTGAATTCGGCTGAGCGGGAAGCAGTCATCATATACAATACCCACTCGAGTTTGAAACCCGACGTTTGAAAGACTATAAATTATGTATATATGTTAATGAGTGAATAGAATTTAGTAAATATCATGCTGAAAAACATGTCGATCGGGTAAAACTAATCGCTTCTAACTTATTTTCCATGCACGATTACTAGTTGTCGGTGCAATTATGGTTTCACTAGCATTTTTAAATATACTAAATTAAACAAGGAAACTTCCCTCTCTGATAAGATGTAAACCGATGAATTTGGTATATAAATCCTGCACTTTATAAAGAATATATTATAGTATGAAAAGTTACTAGGCAAGTTTGATATCAAGGAATAGGAAATGCTTCCGTGGTCGTACAAATTATAAAGAACCTAGAGTAGGTAGTCTTTCTCATTTTGCAATTGGATCTGACGACGAGCAAAATCCGTATGTTTTAACAAGAGATTAATCATTTGTTTCGTTCGAACACCAATATGTTGTATTTTTTTTCAAATAATTACAATTAATACTCTGGGAAAAAGTCATTTCCGAGTCTCCCCAACAAGAGGCGAATCATGTATAGAATACACTCCACACTCACTACCACTACACTTAATGTTTTAAGCACACAACTCATTCTCACTCTCAAGTTTGGCATAAGATATCATCAGTTGTCGCCAGCAACCCAAGCATGTTGACCTCAGTTACTAACATAACAATTATATCTCATAAAAATTAAAACAGAGTCGTGAAACGCGTGAAACTACAAACACCTTGCCCAGACACCCGTCCAAATCGCAATGAGTCCTTCCGTGTGGAAAGCATACGAACCATGGTATCTGCTGTAGATAAAAATTCGATCGAAGACGCCAAAAATGAAGCAAAGAGACCCCAGTACAATTTGACAAAAGGCGGATCGTTTCGTTCTCTTGAAGTTAAACCCTATCTCTCTACCAAAACCTCGAATCTGAGTTATGTTGTTAATATTTTCTTTCCTTTTTCCATTTGAACGGTTTTCATCATTGTTGTTTAGAACGACGTCATTAAAGTGAGTCGATAGTTTAATTTAAAATCATTGATTGGATAATTTTAAGACCAATTAAAAAGCTCGATAGAAAGCCAAGCTTTATATTGCCTTTTGTTTTCCACCGAGACCGCGATTCTTATAAAGGCTACAATTGTTCCGTTATAAGCTAAAAGTAGTTATCATTTGAACAGTTTTCTGTGTTGTTCTGAAGTTAGATGTGCTTGAAGTGAGTCAACAGTTTGAAATCACTGGTTGGATAATTTCAAAAAATTCGTTAGAAAGCCAGGCTTTATTTTGCCTTCGTTTCTACCGAAGCGTCGAAATGATGTAATTAATAATGAAAAAAAAGAACCTTTTCCATTTAAAACTAAGTCATTGTTTTTTTGACCAATCAAAAAGCTTGTTAAAAATCCAACCTTTATTAGGAATGAAATAGCCTAATGTTCTATTGCTTAAATGAAGACTGAGGGTCTTTTTACTTTCGTATTAGCTTAAAGTGGGGTAAAGAAAAAACACCACCTGATTATTGCTATCAGCGTAGTCATTCTATGCAGTGTTATTTTTTTCTTTTTTTTTTTTTTTTTTTTTTTTTTTTTTTTCCACACAATCATTTTTGATAAGATATAGTATTACAATATATTCACTGAAGCATTTACTTTACTTAGGGAGTTATCATTATTTATCGGGGGGGAGGGCCACCAAATTTGCATTGAACCCTGTCAAGAAAATAGAGGCCCTTCCTTGAAAGGCAAAGACAAAAAATGTATATCCCTTAAATAGGATACAAAAAATTATGACCCTCCCCAAAAATATATATACCAGAAATCCTGATGGAAAAAATATTTAATTAACATTTTATTTTTACATGTACTACTCTCTTATGAATAATATTCAAAAGTTTTTCTTTTCCATGTTGTAGCTGTTCCGCCGGATCTAGTTGTCAAGTTGTTTTGTTAAGTCAAAAAATTGTGGCCCTCCCTACACCCATCATTAAAAAAAAAGAAACCCTCCCCAAACACACATTCCAAAAAATATGGCCCTCCCCACAGATTTAGTGGCTCTCATACATGTGAAAACGCTTTTATGTTTTCACGTGAACACGAAACTAGTCAGTGGCTAGTCAGTCCAGAACAATAGCTATTCAAATTGGTCGCCATATTTCCATTCGGTGTATGAAACCATAGTCTTTCCGCATTTCAATCCCATGATGCACAATTGTGACGTCATTCATGGAAAACGCTATCGGAAGCAAGGTGCAAGACTTTACTGTCAGTTTTGCTTATCAAGATTCTTTAAGGCATATGAACTGGAGGTGGTTCACTGGACGTATCTGTTGTCTTCCCTGATGGTTGCTGGTCACCTGAAGTAGTAACATCTCCTTGGACATATTGTGTAAGTGTCACAGCTGTTGCACCCTGTGGACGATTCTGCATCACATACCCTTGTCCACCCACGGCCTGGTTTGGTACTGGATAGATAGGTCCTCCAGTCATTGCTGGGACAGCCACAGGCATCCCATTAGGTCCCTGGGTCATGACATAAGCAGCAACAGGACCTCCTTGGGTTTGAAGGTAGACAACCTGTCCTTGATGCCGTGAAATAGAAACAGAAAATGTTCGTATAAATCGGTAGTGGTAAGTCTCAAACGACAATTCGAGAGGATTTCGAAAACAATCCAATACATTCTGTACTGGCTTTAGTTATTCTCTCCAGCACAGACCTTGGACTGTCTGTGACTAACCGCATACAGGCCATGAGGGCGAGAGGACTAACTGTTTTAGTCAAATCCAACTAGTCGGTCAAGTAAATAGATGCAAACAAGTTTTGAATTACAGTTAAATTTAATGTGTTTCTGTAAGCATTTTTTCTCTGGTTCTTATATTCTTATATTCTTCCTTTTTTTATTACTATTATCATTATTTATTAAATAGGTTTGTCACGTGTTTTGATGGTTTTCTGGCTAGCAAATAATGAATGCGTCAACAAAAGGAAAACGTCATCGTAATTTCGCATAGGAACTTCTGTATTTTTCATACATGTATATATGGTAAGCATCCTAGATATATCAATGATGTTAGGTGATTAATATCAGAAAGGAGGCAAACGGGTCTGTTTTCCATCGTAGCCTTGTTTCAAATGATGCAAGCTAAACAATAAGTGCATTTCAAATCGACCACGTGATGCCAATGTTGTATCACGTGGACAAAATTTTTTACACCACGTGATCGAAGTGTAGTCAAGTTTTGATCACGCGGTGCACTCGCGGTTAACATAACGGACGCTACGAAGCGATTAAAAAATCAACCCACTAATGGGAAGAGTAGTCATCAACATATAGCAGACTCGTACTCGAACTGACTTGAACTCCATCAGAGTCACTGGAATTAGCCTCTTGCCCAGGCTTTTCTTCATGTCTTAGTCTCTTTATCTCCTTGTTTAGTCGGTTGGGATTCCTGTGGCACGAGTTTCTTAAGAATGAACCAGGAACCTTTTTTTCTTGACTTCGTAAATTACACAGAACGTGCGTTTTGTTTAAGATGCCGTGCTTATAAAATTTTAAGACTTCTTGAAAAGTTATTCCTCCCGCTCACTGTCATTGGGCAATGGCTGTACCTGCAAGAACCATGGTATAATAGAGTGTCGGTATAATATATATCTAAGATGGTTTTATATGATTGGATGAACCGTTAAGCACGTGGTCCAAGAAATCAACTCTTTTTTTAAGCGCTAAAATTTGAAATAAGAAAACGTATGAATCCAAAGTTGAGTAAAATCTTTCAGAATCTTTGAGGTTTTTATGTTTTCACGATCTATTATGAATTAGCCGCATGCTTCGACTTGGATCAGCGAAAATGTGTTTTTTTCAGCGTATGTATCAATAAAATTTGAAGGTTGAAGTACAGTCAACTCCTGCCTTGCGGACACTCTGATATTACGGACACCTCACTATTACGGACAGGAGGAAAAATCCCCGGCAAAAATACTGACAAAGAAATTACTGTAATTAGTTCTCGTTATTGGGGACGCTTGCTTTTACGGACACCAAGTGACGGTCCCGAGAGTGTACGCTGTAAAGACAGTTGAATGTATTAAGGACAGCAAATGACGGTACCGAGGGTGTACGCTGTAAAGAGAATTGAATGTATTACGGACACCAAGTGACGGTCCCGAGAGTGTCCGCTGTAAAGAGAGTTGACTGTAAAAGTAATGCAAGGCTCGAGGTCTTGTACTTTGGATCACTCTCATCTTGCTATACGGTTTTATTGCCATTTTCTCCTTGAAATTAAAAACGACACAATAATTATTCCTTACCCTTTCTTGTTGTTCGTTGACATCTTCAGAAGCTGTATAAGGAGGTGGAGGCCCAAGTACAAAACTATCATTCCATAAGCCCTGAAAATCAGTCAGTATTCTGTTAAAGGTCGAAGGAACAGGTCACCAGCTTTGTTTTTGGCCATTAACCCAACCGGTCCTAGTGATGAACCTTGGGGGAACCCCATTTTGATGATTGGATTTTCCTTGCCCAGTACCCACCCAACCGGTCCTAGTGATGAACCTTGGAGAAGCCCCATTTTGATTGGATCTTCCTTGCCCAGTACCCACCCAACCGGTCCTAGTGATGAACCTTGGAGAAGCCCCATTTTGATTGGATCTTCCTTGCCCAGTACCCACCCAACCGGTCCTAGTGATGAACCTTGGGGAAACCCCATTTTGATGATTGGATTTTCCATTCCTAGTGACCCAACTGCCAGGCCTAGTGGTGAATTTTGGAGAATTTTGGAATGATTGGATTTCATGTGTCTCCCATTCACCTAATAAGTCCCGGTCCAAGTCTCATACAGACTTAAATAGCACTAAGTTCTTTGCTGTGACCGTGTGGGTGTTTGTTATATTACTTCGATGTTTATTTCGATGCGCTGTAAATTCCAACCCCTCCCCACCCCCTTGGGTGCAACTTGTCTTCTTACCTGGTCTGCGAAGAGATTATTGTCGAGTACATTGAGTGGATTACGCAAAACTACGGTCCTTTCTGCTGCGTCGATAATCTCAATGATATATGCAGTGGCTTGGCCAAATTGGTTCTGGATAAAAACTGTCTGACCTTGGCTCTAAGAGAAAAGTATACCCTATAAAAAGGCCGACAAATGCGCTCACCCATAGGTATCGATAGATTCTCTTGCAGCAATTTCCAAAGTAGCTCCATCAATTTGAAGGGGTGGGGTAATAAGTTTAGATTCTAAAGGGGGGGGGGGGGGGGGATCTAGCAATGTTTTGTCCTCCAACTTGAGCTGGAATGCACGCTGGCAGATGTGCTGAAGACTGAGCTTAAGTTACGAAAAATTAATCAGTCCGTCGGTCCGTCAGTCAGCAAGGAACACAACAAGTTAGAAATAGAAGAAATGCCTTCCTTAGAGATGAAAGCAAAGTATTTCAAACAGATATAGACAAGATAGATGCATGAGTAACAATAGATTCTTAAACATGAACTGGCTTATTCAGTATTAGGCTTGCAATTTTTTTCCACACGCCAAATAGAATCACTCATTTGCATCACATACCAAATATTGCTAGTGAAACAAAGAAATACCACTCAAAGTAAGACAAATGGTCCAAATTATCCATCAGCTTTCAAATCATCCATCAGCTTCCTCAATCTAGCATTGATTAGATGAACCATATAGTTATGTAGAAGTACTTTTATTAATTAATACTAATAAATAATGGACCTCTTCACCTCGGGCATGTTTTTTTCCATTTCAGGCCATATGTCATTCTCTTGAGAATACTGTACGTAAGATTCACATGGTTCGCACAGAAATTTAAGAAAAAAAGTCCAGGATTTTTCAAGGACGTTTCAAGGACTTAATGGTCATTTTCAAGGACTATTTTCATTTCGATAATATGAAAAATTACATATATTCTCAAAGTATGAAATTGAATGCATTTTTTTAATCAATATAAACAAATTACCCACAATACCCCCAAAACAACCGGAAATTACTGTTTTATGTATCATTTTAATTATTTTTGTAATTTTAACCAAGAAATTCCAGGATAAAAATGAATTATTCAAGGAGTCAGAAGAAAAGTTCCAGGACTTTTCAAGGACAAAAATCAAAATTTTAGAATTCAAGGAGTTTTCAAGTACTGAATGCATTCATTTGAGTTGTATTCTTTATTCATGTATCTTCTCATGTGCAGCCATTAAGAACTGACACTCTAGGGAATGACATGATTTGAAATGGGAAAACACTACACCCACAGAAATGAGGCCTGTTGCTAGTGATAGAAGATTTTTTTGACAATCAGGAATTAAATATCAAAATGATGCAAGTGTCATAGAAATTGAATATCCTATCTAGGAAAGAAAAGTAAAATTAAGTAAAAACTATTAAAAGGAAAAGACCTATTTCATAACTGCAAATTAATTAACAAATTGTTTGCTGAAGGCGAAGTGAATATGGGGGAATATTTACCAAGATGTGAGTCTTTGAGCGATGAGGTAAAGCTTTTCTGATATTCACTGAGTCTGAGGCAAATAATTGTTTTAGTATAAATACTCAGGTGATTCTTTCAAAAATATATATAATAAAGAAGATAAAAGATCTTTTTTTCCTTTAACAGCAACAAAGCCGCTGGCAGCCATTTTGGATTATCGCTGGAGGAGATTATCGTGTGATAGTGTGAGTTTCTTGACCAATCAGCACGTGAGATTTTCAATAATCACCTGTGTATTTTTACTCATATGATATGATAAAGTGATATTAATCACAGTGGAGGTATTTATCTTTGATCTGGAAAAAAATCATGTGTCTTATTTTTAAGGGGTAAACTTTTAATGTGAGAATTTTATTCAACTTTTTTTGCTTTTCGTTTGGATGCATTCTTTTTCTCCTGGGCTGTTATCTTGGCTTCTTCACCTGGTTTGAGTGGAGAAACAAGATTAATAAAGTTTACTAACATTTATTAACAATGGAAATCCCTTGGAAATGGATGGCAAGGCAGTTCAGTCAAGTTAATTCAGGAAAGGTCTACACATGATCAAGAAAGCTACCAACCCTTGAACCCAGAGCACTGTCATTCTTACTGCAAATTCTGAACAAAATGACACTGAAAAAATGCAAGAAATGCAGAATGCAAGTGTTGTGGTTGAATCAAGCATTTCACCTGATGATTGGTCAAAAAAATGCAGGGCTAATCAAATAAGCCAAATACAAAATAACAAGCAAAACCATATTTTGGACTACCAAGCACTAGAAATTCACAGACTACTCTGGCATTTCATTGAGTAAGAATGACAGAGACCCAAGACTCTGGGATCAAAAGTGGAAGGTTGCATGTAAATACTTTCCATAACGATTTAATAATAATAATAATAATTTAATACTTATATTGCGCGTGTTACATAGGAAGATGCTCACACGTGCAGCACATGCGCATTACAAATTGAAATAGAAATATAACAATATAAATTATGATCTAAACATACCATGTAGTCCTGTTGCATCAGCGCCAAAGCAGCACAACCAGGAGGGCAAGCAATGAACTATCATATAGTATAGCTAGGTATTTTCTTACCTTCCCAAATGACTCTGTTCATTCCCTTGCCCATAAAGTAAAAGAACACTAAAACAAGTGCACACAGCCCAAAGAAAGCAGTTCTGGCAGAGTTTTCCATTAAACGAAGGAATGGATAAACCCAGAAGTCTTGTGTATAGGCAATGTATGAGATCCTGGGAATGAAAACAATTTTTTTTAAACTAAAAAAGTAAAGGTATTGGTGAAATAAAAGGAGAGACTTTACAGTTTTCATCTTGATTCTGAAGAAGACTGCCACAACTGCAGTCGAATTGTCATGTTTTATAAACAATTTAAACATGTGTAAACCATAAAGTATTTTCATTTGAAAGCCTCAAATATAATAAACAAAGATAATTTAGGCCAAACAAAAAAATAAGTGGGTCGGATTTTTTTTACTGATATAACAGTGGAAATGAGCTTACTGGGAACCCTGTGATGCATTTGGGAATGAAAATAATATTAGGGTCGTCAAAAATCTGCAAGAAAATTAGAGTCGGTTGTGAAACAGGAAACACTTATTTTTTTGTTTGGCCTATCACTGGTTTGCCCCAGCAAAATTCATCACATGATAACTGTAAAGTTACTGGCAACAAAATAACTGACATATTCCTAGATTCTGGCTGTGTAAAGATTATGTTTTCTAGCGTATATCTACTAACCAGGATCTTGACATATCTCGAAAAAATTTTAACCAGAAATTCAGCAGTGTTTGTCTGAGCCTCTAAAGAGACTTACCATGAAAGATAGATTACTTGGAAGAGAAGGGCAAAGAATAGTCCTACTACATTTCTTGGGTATCGATGGCGAACTATAGCTCCTTCTAGTATCACAGAAACAGCTACCCAGGTATGCTGTACAATAATAATTATAATAATGATTATTATTATTATATTAATGATAATAATAATGATAATAATAATAATGATAATAATAATGATAATAATAATGATAATAATAATATTGATAATATTATCAACGTTATATTGATAATAATGATAATAATAATAATGATAATAATAATGATGATAATAATAATGATAATAATGATAATGATGATAATAATAATAGCAATGATGATGATAATAATCTTGGTAAAATCTGGATTTGTCAGCTAGCATATGATACTGTAATGAGTGTTTGTGAGTGCTGTCAGGGCTAATGGACTTCTTCGACCATACAGCGAGGAGCAAAACAAAACAAAGATGGGGAAAAGATGGAGAGTTTGGTGTGTTTGTTTTTCTTTTATGGGTAAAGGAGATCAATGTGGTGTCTTAATTAATCTTTTGTTGTATTCTTTCTTGGTAACCCGTTAATTATCAATCAACGTCATTACTGTAACAAAGCTTTATTTGTCCCATGAAAGCCCATAATATCTTGCAATTTAATATGTCCACCATATCTTCAAAGAAGTCCACTGCAAATGCCTCAGTAATGAGTTTGTTTTGACTTGGGTCAAAAAAATAAAAGCTGATTCACTATTCTACGAAAAAGACTCATTTCTATCATTTACAATACTTACAAGACCATGATTAATCCATGTTGGTATAATATCATCTAGTATTTTTGGGTAAACCAATTCACGGTCTACAAAGTAGATTCCCCAGAAAGTGGCTGTGACAAACTGAAATCAGAGAACACAATACATGTACATCCTAAATAATACTGATGTGTTAATATTATTAGTAAATTATCTTCTCTTAAGACCTATACTTCCATTGTATACGAGTAGCATTGGTGGTCTGTGCTGCTAAGGCTTTATCCTCTCACCAATGCAAGGCTTGTGGCAAGTGACCTGCATTGGATGAGTCAAGTTCATACCAAAATAGTGAGTTTGTTTGGTAAGCTGTCTTCTCCTATGCTCGAATTAGAATTTAGTAGTTGATTTTTGAGGAGGGAGAAAAACCGGAGAACCCGGAGAAAAACCTACGAAACACAGAAGAGAACCAACAAACAACTACAATCACAAAGGACATTGAGATCGGCAGGACTCGAACTCAGAACACATGGATGAGAGGCAGTGCATTAGCAGTGCACCCCACAAGTGCTTCCCAACTACAACTAAGTGTTCTGAGACACTTACAACACCACATGGGAAGACTATTGCAGCGAACATGGTATCCCTGATTGATATGATCCAGTTTGTTTCTTGTCCTCTAAAAAATGTAACAATATCCCCAAATGATGCGAAAACAAAAAACGTGACTTGAAATACCTGGAAATAAAAAAAATAGTTGTTTTTATATCTCTTTGAAGCTGACATTTTCAATAAAACTTGAACTAGCTAGGTCACATGATCCTATCAAGTAAGTCAAACAGCCAAACCGTTTGAATATATCTTCATTTAGTCTGTTAACTATTTCAACTGATATTCTAGCATTTTTTCTTGAACAAGTCTTAAAAAGTTTCAATATAAAAATATGTTTGAAAGGTTATAAATTTTTGAATCGCTAAAATGAAAATTTTTGATGCTATCAACGATCCATCGACTTCTATTAAAAGGTTACAAGTCGTCAAAAACAAACTCTTTCGTCGTTATTTAGAAAACTGATCAAATAATTCAAGTAATAAGTGATTTCAGTGCTTTTACAGACAAATTATGCAATAATTTTGACCGGCGTTTCGGTTGATCACGAGACCGAGACTCTCAACAAAATGCCTCTCATTCTAATCCACACATTTCTTACCAAATTTATAAAAGTTAAGTATTTCCAACGCCCTCCGTACAGAATGACACCAGGAGGTAAGAGTTTAAGGTCATAATAGAGAAGAATACAGAAAAATGTAGCGAAAATGAAGTGAAACACCCTCTCTCGATGATTACCCTCCGCCATCTTGGAGAACTGAGAGAACTGGGCCAGAGAAGCCTAAGTGTGGCGGGAAGTAGGATGAATTTGAAGATAAGATACGATGATCTTTGTTGATCTGTGATCGTCGTATCTTCTAAAGATATGCTTCAATATTGCGAAGATAGGATCTCTAAAGACTCAAGAAGGTTGGCTAGCTTTGGTAAAAGCAATAGGTAAGAAGAAACCGGGTAAAAACAATCTGATTACACTACAAGGTGTCCGATTCGAAAAGTTCACAAAGTGAAAAAAAATACTTTACCAAATTCCACAGTTGAAAATATTTCCATTTTCCACCCGGTCCCCAATCCCATGGAGTAGGTGTCTTGTTATACTCGAGCAGGAAGAAGGTAAAAATCGCCGTACCGCCAAAATGAATAGACCTGCCGTAGTTTCTCATATTGGGATTTGAATCGGAGAGTCCAAAGGAGTATGGGCATTAGAATACACAGGAAACCCACGGTCATGAAGACTACTGTCTTGAGTCTACTAGACCGGATAAATTTGATTTCTAGGTCTTTTGTTTTATACTTAGTTATGGTTTGTTTGTTTTATATGTCGTAGAAAAGAAATCCATGGATTTTTTTATGGATATCTTTTTTGCCAGACCAAGAACACGCTAAAACGAAACTTGATGGGCCGCCGAACGACCACCGACTGATCGAACGTCGGTGAGCGCGTTTTTTGACAACCAACGAAAACTTTTCTAAGAAAAAAATAACTATTTTTATCTTATGATGTTAATATATTCCCAAGGCATGGAAAGGAAAACAAATTTAATTGTTTAATGTTTTCATCAGTGTAAAAGTCTTACCGTATTAATGTTGGTCAGATATTTCCACCGTCCGCCATAACTCTGGTGATCTGGAGTGACAATCTGAAAGTCCGACGAGAAAACGGTAAAAGCTACAAGCGAGGCAAGTATATGAAAAACAACGCTAAAAGGATGGAAAGAAGAAGGCATAGTGAGCTTTTATATTTGTACCGCACACATGGATGGAATGAGCTGAAGCCTTCGTGACTCTTTCGGTAGGGGTCACGCAAGGCATGAAACTGGGGGGGGGGGATGAAAGCGTTATAGACGACTATTGTGGTCATTTAAAAATAAAAACAGGATTTCCTGGTTGATGAATAAATAGTAATTTTCACAAAATAACAGCTAAACTAGTTTTTTTGGGATCTCACAGCAACCGAATATGTGAGGTCTAAAAATCCCACTTTGGCCAGCGATAAAATATGCTGTGGTGTTTGACATGGTCGGAAAGGGTAAAGGTGACCTAATTACAATGATGAAAAATAATAAAAATGTCATAAAAGGAAGTGAAAAATGCGAAATGATAATAAAATGAAATGAAAATGAAAATGTGAAAAGGAAGGAGACTGGCTGTCAAAGGCGGTCTTCGTACTGGGTCTATGCGCATCATGCTGTGATTGTAGTTCGCGCATCCAAACATGGCCGCCGGTCTTCAAGAGATTTACCCGCATAAAAATGACGAGTTTTCACCCAATTCTAACCCATAAATATGCTCAAAATAGACTTCGGTCAGAGCCTGAATGACCATAGGGCAATACTTATTCTTGTCAAGCCTGTAGGATATATCGGAGAGAAGACATTTGGCAATGCTTTCAAGGAAATATGTCAGTACAGCCACGCGCAGGTACCCAACACTACAAGAACACTGCAGTTGAAATACGCTCAGCAAATCTCTCCACAATTCTTAGAATGGAGCTCTTTTCACTCACACAGAAGAGTCTTAGGACTTATTTGTGTGGCAAAGTGCACAGACCCAAGAGAGACAGATAAATTGGTTGGGAAGATCAATGATTTGAAGTCGCAATTTGATTCAACTCTTCTGGACTCGAGGTGTTTTGTCTTGGGATGTAAGAACGATGACGAAGCTAAAGTACGGAAGAATTTTATTATCATAAGTGAAGAGAACAGTCAAGAGGAGATAGAGAGGAATATGGCAGAATTCGTTGCTTCTTTGTTTAATGTGCTGGAATCTAAGCGGATAAGCAAACTAGCAGAGAAGCCCGATAAGGTAGCCATTATCTATGCTCCCGTGGAGCCAGACCCTTATAATGGTGGTGAGGACAGTAGGTAAGAAAAAACATCATTATCTAAATGTTATACATTTATTTTAGAATCATTATAATATTCTCGATTCTGATTGGACAGGAGGAGTACTATTAAATCCCAAATTGTACTCTGTAGAGTCCCAATTAAGTTGCTCAATGTCTTTGAGTGTATTATAAACAAAAAATCGCACTATCTTCTTGTACGATTCGGAATTTATAGATACTCATGATGTTTTGAAAATTCTCAAACTTAACTTGCCTATAGGCTCGTCCAATTTTGAAAACTTTCAAAACATCACTCGTACCTATAAATTCCGAATCGTACTCCAGATCGTGTGATTTCCTATACAAAAAGTAAGGAGTCTAGTTTGAAAAGCATTAATGGACCAAATAAATTTTTTTATAAGCATCGTCCAAGCATAGTCAATAGACAGGAATGGTTAGGAAACTCTATTGTTATAGGTTATTGTTCACTTTTTTCAAGCATGACCATGCACAATCCTTTGTTTTACCAATGTTTTACCATTGTTGGCAATGGCTGAGTGAACAGACCAAAATCTTTCTTTTGGCAGCAAGTTCAAAAATTAATACTTAAAGATTTTTAAAGAGATATTTGAATATTCCTTACAATAATCCCATAGACAAAGTTTATGTTTACTTATTTTGCAATTTTGGATGAGCATAAATCAAACATATTGCACGGTCAAGACCGGTTCAACCTCACAAGCGAACAAACACCTGATTACAATAGGTTTCCTAACCATTCCCCTCTATTAACTATGGTCCAAGTTAGGAAGGAATGAGGCTATGAGAGGTAGAGGGTGGAAGGGAATTTTTCTTAAGAATAATAAATATTAGTTGAATAAGAGTCTTTTCTGTCAAAGATAGAAAGGAATGAGGCTTGTAGGGTTGATTTGGGTTGGTTTGCTTGTATAAACTCTTCAACAACAACGGATGTGATGATCTAAGTCACAAATAAGGTAGCTGACTGCTCAAGTTGGAATTTAGCATTTTAAATAAAATAAAAATTTTGGTACCAGCACACTTCCTCCTTCATCATAAAATGAGAGTTACTAATTCTACCTTTTTTCTCGTAGAAGTTATAAAAAAAAATGTGTTGGTAGGAGCCGTAAATACCTAGGGGATTTAAGCATGCTAACAGGCCTTCATCAAGATGCTTTATGCCAATATTCTATGGCGACCGAATACTTACGGACAGTTAATGACTTTTTATGGCTTGCTGGAGCACTTGAAGGACAGTGTGCCTCGTCTGTAGCAGTGAACAGTTCTGGTGTCAATAGAACATCAAAGTTTTTAATTTTACCTACGGATTGTGCTGGGAAGACTGCTAATGATATTACTAATGGATTTGGTAATGATTTTGATGATACAAAGTTTAAAAATGTCACACCATTGCAGTATGAAGAAATTTATGATAGGCTATCCGAAGCAGTATTCTTGTATGGACGTGTGAGTATTTCAATAATTTTAATTTATAATTGCTGATAAAATATATCTACAGACATCGGCAGTTTGAGAAGGTGTAATTCACCTTTTCGGCGCTAGCCGTCGCAGGGTATAAGTTGTTTTAGATTGTGTTACGGTCACGAAAAAGTTCAGACATTGTTCTCAAATTGCACCGAAAAGGTTTTTTTTGTTGAAGACAAAAACCCAAATGCCTGGAACTAGAGAGGAGTATCAATCTGAAACCAAAATAACCCTGAAACAACCTCTGGACTGGTCTAAGTTTGGACACAGCTAACTCAAAGTCAACACAGCTAACTTACACAATGAACCCTGAAGCAATCTATAGAGCCTCTGCACCATCACGTGATGGTAGCCATGACAGGAGGCACAACAATAGAGTCGTTCTCCCCTGGGAAATTGAATTCTTTCTCATGTAAATCAGATTAGACCAGATCCAATTATTCGTGCCTCCTGTCATGGCTGCCATCACGTGATGGTGCAAAGGCTCTATAGGGTGATCAAAGTCATGGCATGGCTAATTAACCGACAGAAAAATTGGTATTTAGTATTTGGAAATAGACTATGGGGCAATTTTATTTGTAACATTGCATAATGTAAATGCAGTATCATCTCTTCCACTCCTTGGCAATTTATATTCTCCACTGTACAAACTTTGCTTGTACCCAAGCTAGACCAGAATGCATCTTGTTACCTTGTTTGTTGAATGTTTGTGAACAAATGGCTCATGCTGAATACATCCATCATTGTGAACTGTTTTCCTCTTTTAAAATGACAGATTAATGGAGCATCGGTAGTTGAAGTAGAAGCACAACTAAAGCTTGCAAGAATTCTTCTTTCTCACAAGGTATAGTTTTGGTCATGACAGCTCAAATATACTGTTGTCAAAGTTTTTAGGAAAAAATGTTTAAAAAATTTTTGACGCCATATTTCTTTTTTTTTTCTTCCAGAAAATAGTTGAAGCTAGTATAACTTTACAGAATGCTGTTTCAGTGAATGTACCAAATATATCTGACCAAGAAAAGGTACAAGCATGCATTTTATACATATCAACATATCAACATATTTATCATATAATATGCTAGTCACCTCTTTGTGCACTCTGATTGGTTCAAAACTGTGCTCTCTCAAACATCAATCAATTGAGATACCATCCACATCTGTATTGCCAGGATTGCAAAGAAGTCTTAGAAAAACTACAGAATATTTCTGCTTAAAACAAATAGTAAGATCACTTTTTCCATGAAATATTCATTGCTACATGTATGCTACGATCCATTCTGTAAACACTTCCATAAGTTTTTGTTTCCTTTTGACATCGTTTTCACAAGTTTTAATAGGATGTTTGCATGATGGCATCATTTGTCTCCCACTACCATAATGCTTCGCAAATTTTAGTGATGTTATTCCGATGTTTCCTTAAGACATGCTTAAACCATCTCCATCTTTTGTGCTTGATCATTGCATATATGTATCGTACGGCACATAACAGAGTAATATAGCACAGAGGAAGTGAACTGAAGCTTGAAAGTAATGTAAGAGCATCCACAAGTCTTAGGCCCCTTCTTCTCACACCTTTTGAATGCCTGTTTTAGTTCTAAAATGTTTTGTACACATATAGTGCAATTCGTCACCCTCTTTCATTCCAGATTCAGCGATACAGTTCTGCTGCTAAGTTGTATTCTGAACTAGGCTTCCATCGAAAGGCAGCATTTTTCACGAGGGTTGCAGCCATGCAGTGCGTGTCTCAATCCCTTCCTTCACAAGCTTGGCCTGCAGTAAGTATTATAATATGTTAATGAAGTAAGTAAGTATTATATGTCACTAATTTTTATTATTATTTATTATTTTAGTCCTATTCTCTATTGTTACAAGCAATCAAAGGCTACAATATTGTTCTGAACCCAGATGAATTTTTAAGAGGTAAAAATAATAATAAAATTCATTGTAATGTATAGATACTTTAGTTGTTTATAGTTAGTATGGACATAAAAAAGTATTCCCGACAACTCAGGAGCTGTGTGTTATAGTGCGACTACTCCAACCAAAGCCACTTCGACAAATTTTCTACAAATTAGCCAATCAAAAGTAGGAATCTGAACAATAGAATTGCTAAAAATTGGACAAATATCCATGGGTTTACACGGCTGAGAAGACTGCCGGCACTTTTGTTGTTGAATATAAACGTGCTGTCGCATAGCAACATGGTGATAAGATCTAACAGTGTCAGCCAGATTATATCTTTGTCTGGAAGAAACAAACTGTAATCATAAAGACTGTGTTTCATACGGTTTCTAATTTGCTTTCCTGTTGTATTTGAAGACGTACATTACTATTTTTCTCTGTCTTTGGTGAAACAGATTACTAATTTGCAAAGCTCTGCTTCATCATTTAGTTTTACCAACCGGAACAACAGAAGAATATCTAAATTCAAAATTTGCCGCTCATCTATCGTCTAAATACTCAAACACTATTCAATAATTTTTAGAAAATTTGTCGAGGTGGCTTTGGTTGGAGAAGTCGCACTGTAAAACAGTCTGTGGATTCCCACTGCGACAGGGATAGAAACACCTCTAGCACTGAAATAAAAACATTATTTTTAAGAATACAATGTTGCGAAGCAGTGTGTATATTTATTTGTTTTCTTTTGACGCAGGACATCCATATGGTTGGCCTGCCTTGCAGATCAGACTTCTTCATGAGCTTGTCTTCACAGCACGCAGGCTAGGTGATCCTGCTGTTGCTGTCAGGTCTGTCTGTCTGCCTGCCTTATTTCTAGTTTGATTTACTCTAACTTGTACTAAAATCAACTTCTATATTCCAATTGGAATCCAGTGGAAGAAGAGCCACTCTGTGGAATCCACTGTTTATCCCATCATCATCATCATCATCATCATCATCATCACTACCCTGACTCAGATTAGTACAGAGGTTGTTTGTGGGTTCAATAAGGTTGATTGTTTCGATGGACTACTTAGATGATACGGCAGCCATCTTGCCAAGGGCAAAGCAAAACAAAGATGATGGAAAATATGTAGAGTTTTGTGTGTTTGTATCACTTTTATGGGCAAAGCTGATCAAGGGGCCATCTTAATTCATCTTTTGTTGTATTCTCTTGTGGTGAGATGTTTATATAAATTGAGGTCATTACTGTAACAAAGCTTTATTTGCCCTTAGACACCCCAAAACCCCTTGTAATCCAAGATGGCCACAGTATCGCAGTACTTCACCTTGTATCTAACTCAGTATACTCCATTGCCACTACTTAATTCTCTCTTTCTCTCTGCACAGACACATGTCGTTTCTTCTTCACACGATGCATGATCACCTTACTGATAATGAGATGACTGATTTGGCAGGTGGATTAGAGGCCTTAGCAAAGCAGTGTGCTGGATCTACTTCATCTAAATCACCAGTCAACAATGATAAGCTGTCAGCTGAATTTTTCCCTTCTGTGGCATTGTCAAAGATGCCACTGGTTAGGTGAGTTTGGCCAGTTATATAGAGCCATGAGGGGATCCAGGGGAGGGGAGGGGGGTTTGCTATTTTGATTGATACAGGATACCTTTTGCAGATACCACAGGAACCCTATACAAAGTGGGAAAATGTTGAAAAAATGGCAACAATTGACAAGTTGCATTTCCTCCATTTTTCCACCGCATGTCCTCTTATTTAACACGATTTTCTCATCTAGCCGTCAAAATGTTGTGGACTCAGGGAGTCCACAGCATAGTTTGACAGTTAGATGATGAAAAAGTATTGAATAAGAGGACATGTCACGGAAAACTGGGGGAAATTGGTTTCTTACCACAGAAAATTAATGATTTTACTACAAAAACAAGGGGGGGGGGGTTTGGAAAAACAAATTTGATTTGCTGACAATGTCCTCCTATTTCCCCAGACATTAGACAAATCAGAAAGCAAGAAAATTCATAAATGTGTTTAAAAATCTCAGATTGACATAAATGTGTCAATGTGTAATGTCAATGTGACTTGTTCGTGTGACCAGTCAATGTGACCAGTCTGTGTGAACAGTCTGTGTGAACAGTCTGTGTGAACAGTCTGTGTGAACAGTCTGTGTGACCAGTCTGTGTGACTAGTCTGTGGGATAATTCAATGTGACAGATTAAGAGGGCCGGCCTAAGAGGCCTTTGACCAGACAGGGGTAAATTTTTGTTGGAAATTACAATGAAGCCATTATTTTAGGGCTGATCAGCTATTTATTTTTATCTGTTTTGTTTTCAGATCCTTTAAAGTCCATCCTTTGCCTGCTCATCTTAAACCTGTGGGGAGAAAGAAAACCTCTGTTAGTGAAAATGCCGCTCCAGGTCCATTTATATTTTCATCTTTAAGAAGAAATCCAAAAGACCAGAAGAAAAAGCATAGTAAGACATTCCTTGCATTCTTTATTTTTATTAAAGAAAGCAATCATGGGAAGGATGGGGACTGTGGATATTACAGTGCTGAGACTTATATTTTACATTGAACCACAACACTCACTATATGGGGCTCTTCCGTGAGGTTTCCTTCACACACACTATTTTACATTCACATTCCATTTTTACAGCATACAGTACGACACTCAACGCACATGTTGATTTTTACAGAGGGAGGAAACCGGAGAACCTGGAAAAACCCTTGCAGCAAGGGAGAGAACAAACAAACTCAACTCACATATGATCCAGTTTGAGCCAGGGTTCATACCTGGACAACAGTGGTGAGAATTCATTGCGAGTATCAAGAAGATGGATCATTGGAAAGATTGGGTTTGGTTAAGATTTGTCCTCACTACTGACAGAAATTTTTTAATGGTTGCATAGAGAGGGACTATGGGTGGGATGGGTGCATTCTTTGTGGGTAACAGAGAGAAGAATTATGGGAAATATTAGGGGCCATTATAAGTTACTATTTCCCTTCTCACTGCTCACAGAGATTTGTTTTACAGATACTCTATGGGTTCAAGGAGAGTTAGGACAGGTATCCATGGAGATCTACAACACTATGCCATTTGAACTTAAAGTTACAAAAATGGTAAGACGGATGAATTCCCCTTCCCCCTTCCTTCCTTCCTTCCTCCCCCTTAAAAATATACTTTGACTAAGACTGAAAGAAACAAATAGATCCCTTTAGCTAGGGCATTTGTTTCGCCCACTTTAGACCATTTAAGACCTTTGTTTCATTTGCACCCAAACAAAGAAATGATACTCAAGGGAATGATGCATGATCTGAAATGGGCAAACATTACACCCAAACTAAAGAGGCCTATTCTGTATTAAATCATATGTATTCAGTTGGTTCATTCATTACTGACAAGACAGATTAACGCAGTGGTTATTCTGAATGGGATATATCCATGTTTTTGATTCAGGTATTAAACATAGAAGGAGTAGATTTTGAGCCTTTTCCTGCCTGCCTTTCGCTTCCACCAAAAACTGGTCCTCATTCCGTGATGTTACTTGGAATTCCACACAGCAAAGGGACTTTAAGGATAACAGGTATTTTGAATCATGTACATATACTGTTAGTTGTGTATAACAGCCGGATAATTTTACTAGTGAATGTGGCCATATTGTTTTAGTCCTATAGGGGTGAGAAAAATACAGCTTTAAAAGTAAAATTATCCGACTGTAATACTTAAATAGCAGTGTAATAACTTGTTATTGTATGACACGAAAACACTGAGAAACAGTGCAAGAGAAACAACCATTTTTATTGTAAACAAGCAATCTCAAACCACTGACGTGAGACGCACAAAGGAATAAAAGAAAACATTTCTTTGCCCTGACATCGTCAAAAAAAAACTTTCAAACTGGTTCACAGACTGTGTATATTTGTGCTCTGTAATTACACATGAAAAAAGGTCGTAATAATATAGGGAAAATGAGTGTGTCATATAATAACTAGTGTAATGGCCCTATTAGCCTAAAATTCACTGTATTGACAAATCGACTCAGCTTTTTGCTCAACCTTGGAATGGCTTATAGGGGAAAAAATCAGTTTGATTAAAAAAAGCTGCCATCACCTCAGACTTTTGTCTCAGTAACAAAATTTAAACCAGACTGAAGTCATTGACAAGCTTGTTTCGATCTCCTTTAAGGGAATTTTTGGGGGGAATTTTTCATTATCAAATTTAATTTTACCATGCTGAAGGATGAAGACATAAGACATAAATGTCACAAGAAATGGTTCAAAATAGCTAAAAATAAAATCATATTAAAATTAGTCCGCTGCATCTCACTAAAGTGGCCGTGGGCTCAAACCTACCATCCTGTGACTAGAGTCGATTATTTTGTCAGTTTTGATCTGTGTTTTCTGATTGTCCTCAGCGAAGTCATGACAATCAATGTCTCTAAGTTCTATTTTCTGTGATCATGCAAAAGCGCTACTGTTAACAGCCCATATGGCATTGCAACATCCAACCCCAACCCTTCCAACCTCCAACAAATCCCCCTCAACCTCTCAAATGAACCCCCCCCCCCCCCCATCTTTTCTAAGAAGATATAACTAGCTAAAAACTAGTGTGAGCTGCGTTGGTGTTTCTAATGAAACAGTAATGATAAAAAGGTAAATTTTACACCGTGAAAAGATGAAAAAACTTACTGACGTTTCGGATGCTAGGCCTTCATCGGAGTAAAAGAGGAAGCGTTACTATTTAGTACTTACCTTTTTATCATTACTATCTTTTCTAAGTTTTCTTTCTATTCGAATCCCTCCAAGGTTATACAGTGAGTGTCTTGGGGACAGAAAGTACATGTACTCTTACCAAGGACAACATGCAAATTAAGGATGACTTTCCTGTGGTGGTAGATGTAGTACCATATATGCCACTCCTTCAAGTCAGTGCCTCACTACCCAAGGTGCGGTCAGCACCCACTGACTTAGACATTCCTCAGTCTGCCCCTCTTGTCACTGCTGTTACTCTCTATGCTGGACAGAGGTAATGTACATGGATTATGGAAGTGAACAGTTGCCATTATCAGAGAAGTTTCTTCTCTTTTTTGATGGATGAGGAAAGTGAATGGATAGTTGTTCATTTTTTTGGAAGGGGGGTGTAGTTTTCAAGGTCTTGTCTTTTTGCATCAATAATGGTATTGGTACATAAAAATCTGTTATCTATTTACGATAAACTTCAATGGAATTAAATATATATTTCGATTGAATATATGTTATATATTTCCATTGAAACTCTTTGTACATTGATAACAGATTTCTATGTATGAATCAATACTTACAGTGCCTTTCTTTTCTTTTCTTCTCTCAGCAAAAAAGGGACAATCACACTAGAAAATGTTGGTGGCAGAGGCATAGGATCTATTGTGATTAACTTGGGCGAAGGTATGCAATCACAGTTACATTAAATTCCATTCATAATTATTGGCCACTAGGCTTAATCAAGGTACTTACATTTAAAAAATTTTTTTAGAGACTTCCTCAAACATATTATGCCAAGCAACTGGAACGGAGAACCGTTAGGTCTAAGGCAGAGCATGCTCGTTTTTTCCCCTCGCGCGTGGCCGTCAAGCAACTAAAGCACAGCTTGTGCATTGCAGCATGCGTATCTGACTGGTTCAAGCTTACTTAATATATTATGTACAGCGGTAATTAATATGATAGCCATGAAAGATAAGTGCTGCCCCCTATGGATATGTCATTCCTCAAGCATTACAGTTTGGTATGCTGCCCAGTAACGTCACATTTATATGAATCAAATAATTATCATTCTCTCAAAGAAATGACACATGGTCTAAAATAGAAAAAAAATTTAATTAATATTAACTTGGCATGCTTAATTTTTCCTCAGGTGCCAGGGACATCTTCTTCTTCGATGAGAAAGAGATCAATTCCTGTCTACCACTCCTTCCTGGAAGCTCTGCTGACATTTCAGTCCAGATCACTGGTATCCACCATGTCCCATCAGGCATTGGGAGCTCTGATAACCTAAACTATGACCCAGAGGCTCCCTGGGGCCTTAACGGTATTATCCAGTTTCGTTACCTTGGTGAACTAGACAAGCAACATCTTTATCGCAGGGTGTCCATGACGATTGATGTGTCTGTTGTACCAAGTCTTCACTGTCACAAATTTGAGCTTAGAGCAATACCAAGGTGAGTTTGATTTGTACTAAACGACCCTCAATCTTCAGTTTAAGCATGAAAATAAATTAATTAAATAAAGGTTAATTTACTAACTGTGGTTTCACAGAGTGGCCCTTCTTCAACTGGATTACAATTGGAATTTAGAAATAATTGATTTTTGCAGGAGGTAGGAAAAATAGGAGAGCCTGGAGAAAAACCGTTGCAGCACAGGAGGGAACTGACAACCTACTCTACTAACATACAATGCCACGTCTGGGAATCAAACCCAGGTCGCCTTGATGACAGAGGAGCACACTCAACACAGTCTATTCCACAGGTCTACGCACATACAAACACTATGAATAGAATGATTCCATAGACATACCTCCTCCCCTCCTCCCACCCATTCCCAACACTGCACACACATACAAACACTATAAATAGAATGATTATGTAGACATACCCCCCCCCCCCCCCCCCCCACCCATTCCCAACACTGCACGCACATACAAACACTATAAATAGAATGATTATATAGACATACCTCCTAGGCCCTCTTTTGAGTGATAGAAGTAAGCAAAATACATTAAATCTGGTCATATTTTTTAGTGTTACGCTTTAATGTATTCAGAAAAACATTGCCTTCTCAGGTGTTTTTGCCTCAAATTGAATTTTCACTTCCTAATTGGTTATACATTTATACCCCAAATTCTTCATTAATTTTGATTTATTGCCCTTGTTTTCCCTAACAGTGAAGACCACCATTGCTTATTGTTGTTTGATGCCGACAATAAAACTTCTAATGACATGGAACTAGAATACTCTGTTCAGCCAGAAACAGCTCTTATAACCAAAGGTATTGGAAAACAGTAAAATTTATGGAGAAAGAGAAGGGATTGTGTAAGCTTGGCTAAGAATAATGGTCAGTCATCGACAAGGTCCAGCTGAAATTGGGACTTGTCAGGTCAATTCTTTACCTTACTGATCATTTGACCTAGTAACGTTGAGCCAGATATGATGTATGACTAAGCTTAAACTACCAGCCATTATTCTTAGCCCCGTGTAAGGAATACTTAGATTTGAGGGGGGAGGGGGGGATGTTGAGGGTCACAACGGTAACTCAGACTGTAGTTTTTCCTGCAAGTCAATTCACCAGCAATTTTGTAAGTAAGTCATGGCAGTTTCACCTGCAATATTCTACAATATACGATTTCAGCTGTTTCAGTTTTCTTTATTTAAAGGTTCCCTTCATATACCTCTGTTTACAAGTTATGTTTAATTTGCAAGTTTTGTAAAAAGCACATATGAAAACATGACTGTTGCATATATTATCAGAGCGACATATTTATCATAATTATACTAAGTAATTATGAATCATGATATTTTACAACATTGTACAGCTGTTAAGAGTAAGGTGCCTTCTTTTGCTTTCCTATTACCCCACAACCATTAGGAAACAAGTGGTCCTTTGTTATTTTAAAATTATGGAGAACCCCTCCATTTTTTCAAATTGATTTCAAGTAGAACCAGATTTTATTCTTGTACAGTTGTCAGAATCACTTGAAATGACCTACTACTCACGAAAAACTGTGAGGTCTATTTCCTCTCGTCTTTGTTCTCAACTGGAAGATGATGATAAAACTGAAAGATCTTACTAGTGAGAGATTACACTAAGACAACTGTCTGCATAATCTTCCTCAAAAACACATGATAAAACTGAAACTAGATCTTTGTGAGTGAATAGACTAAGACTAAAACTGTCTTCAGAAAAGGCAAACCTTCGTTAAGATCCATGTCTATCTCTGCAAACAACGTAGAAAAATATATTGAATTTCACTGAGCAACATATTCTTTTGTTTACCCAGATATTGATACAGCTGTTCTCTCTCGGCAAACACCAGAAGTGCTCAGTATCCAGGGCAACGATACAAAAAGGTAAAGCCACTTCTCTACCTTGACTGTTCGTTGACCAGGGCTTAAAATAACATTGGGACAGTTGCCGGCCATGATCATGCACTGGCCAAATTAATTTTAGCTTCTTAATTACAGACGTGAACAATTTAGATACTCTCAATTATATCAAATGCATTAGAACTCAGCTCAGTTATTTTACAAGAGCCCTTTGTGATTATAAAGAAATTCTTAACCTGTCTGGGTGGGAAATACTTAGTATCTTGAGATCTAAAAGTGCATCTTAAGGGGGGAAAGCATTTCCTAAAAGGTTTAAAGGTTGTTTTTTTTTGTTAGTTATAAAAGGGTCTATTAAGATAAATAAATACCAATTTTTTTTAGATTTCTGCATTAGATACCATAGGTAATTATATAGGACAACACAGGTTTATACAAAAATTATAATCCTACTGCATTTTTGATTAATTTTTTTACTCATTTGTCTTATGGCGAACAGCATGTTTAGCTAATGAAAGTCGATTTTTTCCTAATTTTATTCTCCCTTTTCACTCATATCTAAATTAGGCTTCCTGTGGAAAATGTGTGGATTCATGACACAAAACCACTGTGCAACTTCTGTTGCTAAGTTACAAACAAATTTTCACCAAAAATGTCTTCGTTTCTAGCTAGTTTCTCACCAAGGATTTTTTTACCAATTAGTTCCTTATTCTCTTATTCAAACTAAGGTTTAGGAAATATTGATTTTATGGTGTAACTACTGGGAATTATACTATGATCCTTTAGTCAGATTAAGGGTACTGTTTGTTTTATGTTTTTCTGATTTGTATTAATTATTCCTTTATTAGAGTGAGCATATGTTTACAAAGGTTTCTTCTTCCCTTGGAGCCTGAAGATAGTGTGGTAAGTATCTTTATGATATGTTTTATAAATTAGCTGAATTATTGCTCTACATTATCCATATTTTCAGAGTGAAAATAATGTCATAACAGGTTCTTATTCTGCATTATTATTTAGCTAAAAGATGACTCATCACCATCACTTATTTCTTTACAAACACATTTTTTGCACAGATTTGCATATCTATGAAGCTCTTTAGTTTTGGCCTAATGTTTTCCCATTTCAGACAACGTCATTCTCTTTAATTTTGGCCTAATGCTTTCCCATTTCAGACAACATGTCATTTCTTGAGAATAAGGTTTCAGAATAAAGAAAATGAGAAAACTATTTTTTTACTTCCACTCCTTTTACTTCTTTTTTTTTCTTTTCCTTATTACATGTAGTTTGTTTATTTTCTTTAGAAGCAAAAACTATTCCTACTTTATTACTACTTTATTACTAAACTATTAGTATTCCTACGATCACATTTCACAACAAACTTACTCCTACTCCTTATATTTATAAGCTGAAGTGATTATTGGGGAATATTTACTTAGCAGGGAGTCTTCCAGCTGCAAGGTAAATATTCACCGTATTCATTAATCCTGAGGTGAATGTTTGTTTTAATATGATTTAAGGTTTGAATGTCAGAGAAAAGTCGAAATTCATAATTAAATTTAGTATTACAAACTTTGGGAAACCTCATTAATAATCACTGCTATCATCCCATAATCACTGGTCGCTCGTCCAATCACAGCGCGCAAAACTCTATATTTAAGTCTAAAAATAATCCGGTATTGTTTATTTTCAGTTATCTGTGAAAGAAAGGAGACGACAGTATTGCCAGGCTGTGAAAGACATGGTTAAATTAAAGTGGAATTTAGTATCCTTAATGAAAATTGTGTTATTTAAACTTTGAATCAGTTTGAAGAAGAGGTTGACCATATGTCTTGCTTGGGTAGCTTTCAACGTTCATTTTTAACCCCCCCCCCCCCCCCCCCCCCCGTGTCATCCCACAGACTTCCGCGCCAAAAAGAAAGATGGCACCATCATAAAATTAAGGTCAAAATTAGAATTTTCTTTCTTTTCAAGATTACGCTTTTAATCTTTTAATTGATCTTCAATCTTGAGAATATTCCAAAAACACCTTCATTGTATTCCTTATAACGCATACATTTTTGGCATGGTTTTTTCTTCTTTTTTTTTTGTGTTATGAAAGAATTCCATAGTGTTTGTCCTTGACCCTGATCAGCCTGCTTGTCAAGTCTCTGGTGTTGGTAATATTGATGGCTTTAGATTGGATGCCAACACGCTTCAAGTCCTTAAACCAGAATCAATCGTTTTCGGTGAGGGATATTTCTATCATGCTGCTCTTTTCTCGCGTCTAAATCCTCCTGCTATATCTGAAAGTATTTTGAAAAGGCGCCGTTTACACTGGCGATTTTTGCGGCGATTTTTGCTGCGATTTTTATGGCAGTTTTCGGAAATATGAAATCTTCTGTCTCATCCCTCAAAAGAGACATTCGTCTAGGAAAATCTTGGTATCATGAAAAAACTAAAGTAAAATTCTTTACCATTATTTATTATGGACAAAATCGCAAAAAATCACAGCAAAAATCGCAAAAAAATCGCTAGTGTAAACGGTACTTTATTGGTTCTTTTTAGTGTAAAATTTTATAGCATACCAAAACTCATCAACATCAACTTGAACCTCGGACTAAAAGATTTTATATATTATAACTCCATTCAAAGTCAGTACTATGCGCTTAACTACTTCATGTTTTATTTGTAATGCGTTGACCAAGTTCTACCACTCTGAAAAGCATCTTACAGATCTTTGCTGAGACCAGAATTTTCTATTGGGCCGTGTACAACGTTGAGACACCCGTCGTGTCTCAGTACCATTATGCAAGAAAAATACACTTCGAAACTTCCATTTTGTTGCCAGAGGGTTCAATAAGTGCGGAGTAAAAACTGTTTGTCTGTTTGAGTACAACGTTGAGACACCCGTCGTGTCTCAGTACCATTATGCAAGAAAAATACCCTTCGAAACTTCCGTTTCGTTGCCAAAGGGTTCAATAAGTGCGGAGTAAAAACTGTTTGTACATCCGTCATGTGTCAATATCAAACATGACTCTTGTGTAGTTACACAGTTTCAGTACCATTAGGTATGAAAATCACCATCCGATAATTCCGTTTTGTAAACTGGTGCCAAGTCGATCGCTTGCTCACAGCGGTGACCGCTATTAAACTTTGAGAAATGTCCATCCATTTTGTTATCAGAGTGTTCGATAGGCGAAGTGCATCTGTCTAGCCAGGCCGTCTCGTTTGAGCAGACCCTCTGTTAGGGTCACAACTGAAGTTTTAATATTTTTTGTTACCAAAATTAATATTTAAGATTAATTCAGTCATCATCCTTGATTTTGATGAGCAATTATTTAGCTATATAGCAAGGGCGGATCCAGGGCGAGATTCGGGGAGTTCCGCTCCCCCTGCCATACCTGAGGTTCAATTAACCCTCCCCCCCACCATTTAGACCTCCTCTAAAACATTTTTGGTCTGCCCTTGCAGTAACCTTAGTTTCAGGCCCGAGGTTGGGTGGGGGGTGGGGAAGAATTAACTAAAGTTATTGCTAACATACTTCAAATCTAAGTCAATTCCCGATTTGTATCTCGCTGCAAAACGTTTATCACTCAGTGAGATAGTCGCATATAGCCTGGTTCTACAAATTAACCGTCAGGGTAACAGTCTACCGATTGAATTGGAATTTTGGAGAAATTTTGGAGCGAACAAAAAACCTACGAATCAAAGAAACGAACGAGAAAAGAACTCTACATGATGATGAGGCCTGAAACTAAGGTGTTGAAGGAACGGCTCAGTACCAAACGCTATAACCAAAGATTGAGGTCAAATGCTGACAGCTTGAGTCGTTGAATCTTGTTTAAGTCTGGAACCTTGCCACTTCCTTGCGTTGTACCCAAGACGATTTTAATCGTTCAGGCAGGAAGTTTCACACCCACTCTCTCATTTGTACCCTATTTATGATAATTGTTGCTAACTTATCCTTACTTTCAGACGTTACAGTAAACAATGAAGGGTACAGCCAAGAAAAGGGGTTATCTGTGCCTCTATGTACCACAGTGACAGTCAACGTCAAAGTCACAAATAATGCGGGTAAGTAAAAATAGAATTATCAAATGACTGACTGTCCTGATTGGTCGAAATGCTAATGCTCACGTCATGGCTTGGGGTCGTGGTTTCCTACGCGTCTCTATTAATCTCACAGCATCCTGCGTCTTAGATCAGAATATCTATAACTGTTTTGTATTTTTTTTGCTTTAACAATGGTTTGATAACTGTCGGAGCTGACTCAGCTAGAAAAAATATATATATTAAAAAAACGCGCACGCGTGCTGTGTGCAGTCATAAAGCAGAACACAAGAGAAGTGTTAGGAGCACGACGCGACAAGAGAAGCTTAAAGAGGAATGCTTTGTATAGATGGTGGTTATAACGTAACATTTACATGCGCTATAAATAACTTGTTGTCTTTTTAATTAGATCTAACATACAGTCGGATTCTGCTGTCTTTTGAACCGTACCAGGATCACTCGAACGGCTACAGGGCGTATGAACTGAACGGTAAAGTGGCCTGGTTAGGAGACCTGAGCAACCGCGCCGACAGCGTGAGTACATTTCAGTGATTTTTGTTAAATGACCTTGTTCGGGATGCCTGTGGTTAGGCTATTAGGTGGGTGGGGCTGTATTATTCATGCAAACATGTCGTTCGTTGCCACATTTAATGTGAGCGTGAGTTCTATTTTTGTTTGCCACTATCTACCCCAGGAATGCGGTTTAAACAACCTTTTATTTTTCTGTGACCCAGACAACTTGAGATTTGGGGTGCCTGTGGTTAGACAATTAACTGGGTGGGACTGTATAATTTATGATAACATGTCAAGGGTGGTTGGCCCATAATGTGAGCGTGGCTTCAATTTTTTCTAGCCTCTGTCTACCTCACGAATGCGGTTTACAGACAACTTGAGATAGGCATCTCGTATTTTGGCTTTCGTCCATCGAGCTCACGGTTTGAACTTACAGTTAGATTGACGGAAGCACCTAGGCTTGGCTAAAAGTCTCGTAAAGAGGCCAAGAGGCTATCCATCAATCTATTTATCAATATATCCATCAAAGAAACTAAGATCTGTGATCCAGGATTTGATCTTGCCTGACTTTGGACATCTCAGCTGTGCGCATAAAAGCTATGAGACATACTTCAGCTATCATACGCTGTAAACGTCCTACTTCTCAAATAGGTAGCTATGAGAGCATTCTTTTTGATATTATTTTGATATGGTTTTGTTTCACCAATCCAGCTTTCTCCCGGTGAATCTCTACAACATTCTTGTTCCTTCGCGTTCTTCTACACCGGGGATTTTTTTGTTCAAATCAGTTGTGGTGCAACTGACTCCCATCCAGCCACTCCTCTGACCAGGTCGCCTCGTGTTAGCCAAGATAAAACAATGGAGAAAGACACAAACCCCAATACTCATTGTTGGACGCTTTCTCCTCCATTGAAGATAACAGTCGTGTCCTGAACCGAAGTCAAGATAAATCTCTTGAAAATGCTGGGATGAACATATAATGATCCAGACAAACGGTCAAGGCTGGGTGTGGATATAAGGGTATAAAGTATGAATGGAACACATTGGGCTGTGAAAAAAAACTTGGAACAAAATTCTTTGCCCGGGATACCTTTATCAACACAAGCAAAACAGAGATACCTTAACAGACAAGCACGTGATTGATGGGCTTGTTAGCCTCGACTTCACGTCGATAACAACAAGCACTGATATATATCTAACGATAGGAGTACCCGCATTTGGTATCTCATGATTTTATTGGAATCATAATAAACTACCTCGATCCAGATTTAATTCGGTCAGCCGTGGACGCAAAAACTGGGGTCCAAGCAACTAAATGACAAAACATTTCTTTTTATACCTGTTTTTTAAATGTTAATTTTGTCACATAAATGGTGATAAAATAACCTTTCTAAAATGAAATACAAATATACTGTAATAATTTAGAGTTTAATTTGAATTTTCTAGCGAAATTACCAATTGACTAGTGGTTTTCTTTTTTGGCGAATTTTACCGTTTACCACTTCCTGTGGTTTTTCATTTTCATATATTTTCCCCACGATACTTTTGACTTTCCATTCTGGGAGCGGTTTGATAACAGTACCATTCAAGGTCATTGTAAATACAGTTGATTGTCTTATTGCCCAAGTTCCTAGGAGGTAAACATTCTGTCGCTCGTTTCTCGCTTCCAGAAAAAGTTTTTTTTTTTTGGAAACGAGAAAATAGCGACAGAATTGTACTTCTGGGTTCCCGAGGATGAGCTTCTTTTAAGGCCGGTTTGGACGGTACGATTTTCGCCTACAACTATCGTATACAACACGCTCGCGCCATCCTACAACTCGAGTCGTAGCGTGTAAATCAAGCCTACAACTCGCCTACGACAGACATGAGCGTGTTGTATACGATAGTTGCAGGCGAAAATCGTACCGTCTAAACCGGCCTTTAGATGAACTTCAACTTCTTTCACTAATATTTTAAGCAATCTTTCTTTTTCTTAATTTAGTTGATTTTTGAGGATGGGATAATTTTGGGGTAAAAGTGCTCCATATCACGGAAGAAATTTCGTATTTTCTCGATTTCGACTAGGGAAAGGGAAATTCCGTATATCTTATTTGAATTTTGCCACAAGTCTTTCTATATATTGTTCAATAAGACAATATTATCAACTAATAAAATTTCTTTACTTTTAAAATGAGGTTGTCTCCCAGTAGCTAAAAAAGTTACAATTTTGTATGCTAGGGTAACGAGAAAAGGATTGATCAAAGGGTGGTTCACTCTGGTTGTCAATATAACAAAAGAAACGGGAAAAAAAACCCATTTTTCATAAATTAAATCAACATGGCGGCTATCACGAAACCAAACATGTTTCAAGGTCAGAAGATTATTTTGATAATGGAGCTATTGTTATAAGCGGTCAAAAGTCCTTATTTTCACCACCTTAACTCAGTCGATTTGAGGTCTATTGTGGATTTTCTCAGAGCCCCCTTTACTGCATCTTGCTTCTCTTCCAGGCGTGCCAACCGCTTCGTTCTCATTGAAGTAGTTTGTGAGTGTTTGTCTGGGATTTAGCGACTGAGACGTGGCGGAAATCCTCAAGACGATTGATGAAACGAGTGTTGAGTGCGAAAAATAAGGCACACGATCATGAAATTACTGAAAAACCGGCTTGACTGAGTCTGTAGGGAAAAGAGTGTAGCATTAATAGCGTGGCCGAGCCTAACCTGAGGGGATTTACGCGTGAGCTATTTGATAATCAAGCTAATCAATATCTGACTGTCACCACCCGTTCTATTTACTGACCTTCGCCCTTCTATGTCTCAAATATTTACACAAGAATCGAAAAGTCACGGAGAAATAAAATCGTTTTCTATTCTATACTCATTTCTCCTTTTTTTCAGTTTAGTCGGTCAAAAAAAATTTTAAAACACTGATTTGAAATTTTTTTAAAAATAATATTTGGTGATGATTTTTTATTGATTTTAAAAATCAAAGAGAAATATTTTGAATTGTTTTAATTTTTGGCATTTATTTCCATTCTTATCGCTATTTGAATTTCTCTCAGTCTTTCGTCGTTGCATATTTTCAGAAGTCGTGATTCGTGAAGAAATAAGTGAATATGATATAGCACTGATTGCAACAACCAGTTCCTGATCAGTATTGACCAATTAATTTTATTTGGTCGATTCATAAGATATATTGAGATGTTTTTCCGGGCTAGTAAGTCTTTACGGGTACTCTATTCAAGCAATCATTGCACCTACCTGCTTATGAAACCAAACTTAACCTCGTTAATGCTCCGGCGTTCCAAAGTCACTAATTAGAGGGCTTTCGTTACCCAGACAAGGGGATCTCAAGTCGGGTTGACAAAAAATTGTACTTATATAAAATAATAGTCATCTGTTAAACAAATGTCTGATGTTGTAACCTCGTAGGTATATGCGTTATTACAAGGATAGAATGATTTGACTATAGCATGCCATGTAGGGCAAAACAAAACTTTTTCCTAATCAAAAGTTTGTCTTAGGGTCGAGTTTGATGTACTAAGTTGTCCCTTCCTAGAGGGCCTTGCTTGGCATAGTCACAGAGCATTAGGTCCCTCTATCGATTCGAGAATTTTCCTCGGGAATTTCCGGTTTTCCTCCCTCCGGCAAAAACCCGATATGCTAATTTCCAATGCATTCCATCTGTGAGTTACACACGATATTGATCAGCCCAGAAGTTGTTTCAGGGTTCGATCTGTGAGTTAGCAGTGCCCTAACCTAGATCAGCCCAAAGGTTGTTTCAGGGTTTGATCTGTGAGTTAGCCATGCCCTGACTTAGATCAGCACAGAGGTTGTTTCAGGGTTTGATCTGTGAGTTAGCCACGCCCTGACTTAGATCAGCACAGAGGTTGTTTCAGTGAGTTAGACTGATGTATGAGATTGATCAGTACAGAGGTCTTTTCAGGGTTCGATCTGAGAGTTAGCCGAGACCTGACTTAGATCAGCCCATGCAGAGGTTCATGTTTCATTCAAGGTTCGATAAAATTTAACGCAACCTGAAACTCAGGTTATTAAGACTTTGTCCCATAATATATTCCATTTCATTTTCCTTTCATTCTCGTTCATAAAAATTCAATAATAGTTTATTTTTCACCTCGTAATAAATATAGGTTTTCCGAATACATAGGTTATGTAAAGTAAGCAATGGCGCTTTACTAAAACATCCTACTAGAAGTGAAGTTATTAAACCCGTGAAATAGATATTAGACTAACACACTTTAGTAGACCTCAATTCCATTGTTTTCTTTTGTGTCTATTTGACTATTACACGTTGACTAATAATTTTTATTTCACGGTTTAAATGCCTTCGCTCTAAGCATCTTATTTTTTCTTTTGTAAGGATTAAACTGAAAGTCCAGCTTTCAAAGCGTAGATTTTTCTCTTTCAAGCAGTAAAACGCAGAATATTATAATTGTAAAAATAGAATTCTTGATCAAATATCCTTGATCGTCAATTATTTCCCAGAAATAACGAAAATTGTAGAATGCAAAATCTTTAAACAGTGAAACGGTACTAGATTTTTTAAACTCAATAGTGCAAAATAGTTCTCTATATTTTCATCATTGCTATTTGGTACTATTAAATTGGTGCTAGTTTAATAGACCCCCCTTGCAGCACGTCGGAATCCAGCTCCAAATGGAGGACATAACAATAGGTTTCCAACTCTCTTGAGATTACAATTCTTTTGTTTTGTCCTCCAAATTGAGCTGCTTTGACTTCACATGCAGGGGGTCTATTAATCAGTACTGTTTCACTGATGTTTTTTGCATCGCATTAAGCTTATGTACATTACAAGATCATCTCAGTTCCTTTGACAACTCTGCTGTGTCAAGGTAGACATGAAACAAGCACTTCATATAAATATTTATCAATAAGCTGCAGTAGTTACTGTAGGTAATTGACAGCCAAAAGCAACATGTTCTAGTACTCTTTGCTTCAGCTCCCCAACTTGTTGCCTTAAAGCGCTCGCTACAGCGTTCAACTCAATATTTTTTTCTTTCAATTGTTGTACCCGAACCTCGAGCTGAGCTTCCCGTTCGAGTTTTTTCCGTCGACATTTAGAAGCGGCGACGCGGTTTTTTTGCTTTTTTCTTTCACGTTTGACAATTTCTTGCAGCTCCAAATCAATTGGAGGCAGAGGAAGAACGTTCAAGTTTTGGTTCCTACGCAAAGGCGTTTCGTCCAGTTTGTGTTCATTTGGCTCGTTAATTTGCTCCATCTGATTATACGTAGAATCTAAAGCGTTTTGTGAATCCTCTGAGGGTTCGACTGAGCTTACATAATGCATCGCTTCCATGTCACATTGAGGGTTCTCTTTACTCATTGATTCGTAATTTTGGTGAGAATCCTGACGTCTGTCTGTCCATCCATAGCTCACTGTACCTGGAACGCTCATTTGTTGTTGCTGATATTGTATTTTTACATGTTCGTTATTCCCATGCTCTAAATGCGTGTGTTGTTGTTGATCATGAATGTGCTGTAAGGCCTCGGCAAATCCCTGAACATAAACCTCGCGCTGTTTCGCAACGCTGTTTCCCTCGCGTAAAATCCGCGTAGGCGTTGGCGTTTTATTTTGTATACTAGCAAGTATCTTTTCAAACTCCGGTGAAACAAGACTGAAAAGCGGGAATTCAGGCGAGGAAGGTTGAACGGGATTCCCTTTCGGTGTTAACCCAGTGTTACTACCTATAAACCTTTCTAACTCAGGAGAAACCATTTTGAATATTCCCATATCGGGAGAATGGTGAAACATTCCAGTTGCACTTTTTCCATTTATCGGCCGGTGGTTTTCTTGGCCCGTCAGTTGAGTAGGTCGCAGATTTAACCTCATGGCGGACTTGTCGTATTTGTTGAAATTACCTCCTGATTGTGTGGGTGTCTGTTGTTCATAGAAAAGTACATCCATGTTGTCGTAACTTCTATAAACGTGGTCTCCCATTTTTTTAAATAAAATTATGAAGAATAGTTTCTTGTCCGTTGATACTAACTACTAACTGAGTTTTTTTCTGGAGCCACTGAAGCCGCTATGGCTTACCTGCAATTTTTAAGGATGAAGTCACCCTTTACACTAAACATTACCTCACCTGGTAAGCCGCTTATTGGTCAAATTAATTTCGCGCCAAAATGGAACAAATCCACGCGCACGGGTGTAGACAACAAAAGTTCAATTTTCAACTTTTAAACCTTTTTTATTATTTGCTCGAAGATTTTTAATTTTTTTTAGTTCAGGGCTATTTCATCGTGACTTAGAAAAATATATGTTAGTTTTTAGAGCTGGGGTATTTTGATCTAGGAAATAAACAGAAGTAGGCCGTACACTTTTGAACAAAGTGGCCACCATACAAGTACCTGTTACATCTCCCCGGCTGTAAACATTCTTCCCGGGTCATTGGTCTGGCAAATTCCCTGAATTCCACCTGCAAGTAACGGAAAGTCAACCAAATATGTGAACATTATATAAACACTAAGATCGTCTTTTGCCGATGGTACAGGACTCAACTCATGATGATAATTTTCCCCTGCCCAAAATTTAAGTTTTCGTGTCAAACTGGCGTTGAAACTACCTAGGGCGGATGTTCAAAGTCGGGGCACAGTTATCATATTCACAGATCGAATTGCATGGGTTTTATAGCTCGTAAGGTTTTGGCGAGGGATAAGATTGGAGGAAAACCTCGAATCAATCGAGAGTTAGAGTTTAGAAACAGTGAAATATGTACGAAGGAGCCTTAGCCATAGTTGTTGCTAGCGTTTTTATTTAAACAATCATGTCGGGTCGGGAGATGGATGGTCTAAAGCTATGATCTTCGTGTCATAATGATCAGTGGGAGCATCAAAATATTTTGAGCCAACCGGTTGGTTCAAGCATCGGGCATCTCGTGCGGGAGTCCCGGTCGGACAAACAACACTCGGGATCTTATACACATGATATATACAAATGGTTAGACTTTCAAGTGGCTCGGATAACCACTTTAAACGGTGGTTCCGCGGTCTCTCCTCAATTCATCATTACTCACAAAATATCGGTAGGACATAAAAAAACACTGAGGACGTAAAGAAACCCTATTAGTGAGCACCCTCAATGCCTACCTCTCGTACAAACCAGCTCTCATATTGTAAATTGCATAAAAAGCAATCTAAAATTTGCATCTCAATGTAAAGCGCCTTGATTATATCCATACAGTTTGAACTATGAGTTTGTCCTCATCCCAATGCACGAACAAAAATTTAAAAAAAGGACTATGTATTTTCTTATATCAGTTTTTTTTCCTTTTCTTTTCTTACTGACTTTCTTGGCTTTTTTCACCTTTCATTTCTAGGGCTCGTTCTTTGTCGTTTATTTTATTCTTTACTTTGCTCTAATCCTTTTTCCATCAGTCCTTTTATTATTTCTTAAGTGGACTCAGTTATCCTCATCTTTACCAAAGGCAGCCCAAGATTTTATTTGTATTCATGTATCCGACCGGATATGACAAAGCTAGCCAGGCTTGGAGAAGGAGCATGGCTACGCAGGTAGCCTGAGTATTAGGTCCCTTACCCGAAAAGGCCTCCGGCTACTACGCACAAGCCGAGGCAATATAAATACTGTGACAGACAGACTAACACGGCCTGATACTCACGCAGGCAATTAAAATACTGTGACAGACAGAGAAACACCGACCTTGGACTAGCTGTAATATTGCTTACTATCAATCACGTGACTTTTTGGAGTTGACTAGGGGGCAAACAAGCGGTTGACTGGGGGGCAACTAGCGGATGCTAAGTCAAAACATATCAAAATAAGTCCTCAAACTATTGTATTTGACTATTTTCACGACATCAAACCAGAAAACAAGAGATCAAAACAACCTCCAGGATTCTACAAGCCATCAAAAAAGAGCTATTACCAGAAGTGACGTCTATTGATAGCAACCTATTACTAAACATGGACACTTCCGGATGGGAGAGTTTTGACAACTCGGTGTGATAACAGTGACATTGGGTTTGACTGAGGCATGAAAAGGTTCCTTGATAGAACCCACGTATTCGTCTCAACACCGGCACTTAAACTGTCAAACTCATTCATTGCGGAATTTTACTGTAAGGAATCATTCATGTTTTTTATAATATCTTTGGATCCATCCCATCCAATGCAGTCACAACTAATAGATTTGTTACATTACAATAACTCTGACAACAACTAAGCTGGTTTTGATTTGACGTCATAGTCGCCATGTTGGTAGCCTGTACCATATTTGGTTGAATTTTTACAAAAGATTTTCTTCTTTGTTTTGTTATTTTTGTTGAACCTTGCTATGGCAACCATTTATTTGGTGTTCTTATTTGTATTCAGTTTGGTCGCAAAAATCACTTTTTCAAACTTTTTTTCGTTAAAAACTTCACGGTTTTATGAGTAGTTCAGAATTGTACACAATTAAGGGGATTATTTTTCCATGTTTGATTCGCTGCCTTTAGATCTCGGTAATAATTCTTTGATTCCTTGCTTTCCATATGATCCCGATCCCTTTTCTGTGACCCCGTGACTCGGAGTCTATGGTATCGCAATCCCAAATCCCAAGACCGATGTGAGCCCGGGGGGGGGGGGGGGGGGTACTCTTGCCCGTTTAGGGTAGGGATGTGCCGCTGAGCCCACTGAACCCTGACCCTGTTCCAGAGCAAAATCGCCGAAATTTATACCCTGTTCCAGAGTGAGATCGCTTAAAATCATAACCTGTTCTGGTATTGCGAAAATGAGAGGAGAGAGCGTGATTTCATATACCCAGTCCCAGAGCGAGCGCAATTTCACATACCCTGTTCTAGAGTAGAATCGCTGAAAACCATACCCTTGTTTGGCGGCACGTACCCGTATAGCGAATATGAGGGAGTACCCCGCCCCCCCCCCCCCCCCCCGGGGATGTGAGCCAATACAATACAATACAATACAATTTTATTTGGCACCTTATACTAATAGTACATGAGTGTTTGATTCCAAATATATTATAGGTATATATATATACTATGTATTAGGTAATTTTCTTAATTCATTTTCACGTATCAGCATACATTGATGAATGTATGCTGATATGGCTCTTTGTAGAGACGCTGATTTTGAATTGATTAAGAACATAAAACGACTGTCAGCGCTCATATTGTTGAAATTAATGCTGGTGTTTTTTTCTATGAACTCTCTTAAGTCGTTTCTATGAGAGTCATATAGTGGACACCAAACTAGAAAGTGTTTTTCGTTTTCTACTCCCGACTTACACACTGGGCAAATCCTTTCATCGTAAATGAGATAAGGCCTCTTATACCTCCCCGTTTCTACTTCAAGCTTATGGTTACTAATTCTTAATTTTGTAAGCGCCACTCTGTGCTTAATATTGGTGACTTGACTTAAATATTCTTCAAAGTTATAATCCGTTTTGAACTGACGAAAGACTCTGAGTTTATTTTTATGTCTGTCGTCTTTCCTTTCATCATTGTGGAGATTACTCCATAAAATTTGCCTCTCAATGTCATATATTCTTTGGGTTATTATTTTTCCATATTCATACCATCTTGGAGAAAGTTCATTTTGTTTCATCCAAATTATCCCCAATCCGAGTTGTTCTAAAGTAGTTTTAATTTTTATGCTCCAAAAGGCTTTTTTAGTTTCATTTTTAATATCTTGGTAGACTTCGGCTGAAAGTTTTTTTGGGTGTAGTTCCGACTTTATAATTTTATGCCAGAATTTAAAGCTTCTACTGCATGCTTTGCATTTTAGCGGAAACCTTCCTAACTCAGCTCTGCATGCAAGGTTACTAGCATTCTTTGTCACCTTGAGGAGCATTTTGCAAAATTTCAAATGAACAAGTTCCATGGGCTCTTGGTCTTTGGTGCTTAATGTTTCGATACCCCATATCTCACTTGCGTATAGAAGTATTGGTGTAACAAGCGAGTCAAACAGTTTTATAGTTAATTTGATATTGGATGTGAAAAATTCACCCATTTGTTTTTTCATCTGAAATAGTGCCTTTAATGCAGCTTTTTTTAATTCTTGTTTTGCAAACGTAAAGTTTCCAAAGGTTGTAAAATTTAATCCTAAATATTTATATGATTTAACGTTTTCTAGTTTAGATTTGTTCAAATAGAATTGGAAGTTATTCATTGTCTTCCCTGTATTATTGAAAACCATCACTTTTGTCTTTGTTATATTAACTGTTAAGCCTGATTGTTCACAAAATGCCTCTAGCTTGTCGAGATATTTCTGAAGCCCTTTAGCAGATTTAGAGAACAGAACCAGGTCATCTGCATATAAAAGAGTACTAATCGGTTTGCCATTCAACATTACATCATTGTTGTTACACGAATTTAATGAGTCAGGCAGATCGTGAAGATATAAATTAAATAACGTAGGGCTCAGCATACAGCCTTGTTTAACACCCATATAACAGGAAAATGTCGGAGAGAAATGTCGGAGCCATCGCCTAGACCTAGCCTGGGTTCAGTTTGTATGCATTTTCTCTATAATTTCTCTCTAATCACGACCCGGCCCTGGCGATTGCCAGTCAGCACAACTGATAATGATAGTGTTGATGGACAAGAACATGAGTCATTCCTCATGTGATCGGCAAATGCCGACCTTTATCCCTGCTCAACTCATGTCGTAATAATGCGGTACTAAGTTCGTGATTCTGTTCGCGTTTCGTCACGACTCAAGCTGAAGCTTTCGTAGGAATACCTCATTCTGGATTATAATTTTAACAATTGTGATGCTCTCTAATCCAAAAATAACAAGAATTGTTTCAAACTCTCAGCATGGATCATGAAAGAACGATAGATAGATAAGTGGAGATCGTGTTACCATGGTGTTACTCTTTTCCAAAAGAAAATTCTTTCTAGTTTCCTGAATCTTTCGAGGGGCGTACCGCCAAAAAGATTCAAAAATATCCCGCTAGATAAAGCCAAGAATATCTTAGCACTCCAAGAATTTCAAAGGTATTAGAATAGTCTTTTCATACGAGGCTCTCTCTTCCGCATCAACTCCAGAAATTTATATTTTTAAAACAGGTAGCTGTTATGTCTGAACAGAGACATTCCACTGTGTAAGGTTCACCGATATTTTACAAAGCTATAAACTAAAGTAATGTAACCAAAGCAACGTGTCGTGACTTGCAGGAAATGTACATAGTTGTACGAACCATGGCTCAACCCATTACTTCAAAAAGCTCTTTGTAAACTTTCGACTTGAAAGAAAAGGACTTGATTTACATATTATGAAATATTTCGTGGTAGTAACAATAAAATGAATTGCTTTTAAACTTTATCAACCACAGAGCATTTATAAATATTGATTCAGAGTGAGCGTCATCAAGCGTGATATAATCAGCCTCCCTTTATAGGCAATATTCGCTATGGTGTTGCTTCAATGTTTTCTAAACAAAAGCAGTTTCGAAATACTGTTAATCACGAACGAGAAGCGTGACAAAATAAACCAAGAACAATATTTCTTGAGATCTTGATATTAAACCAGTTTTGACATTCAGTTCCGGTCGTCTGTGCCATTCGCATTAGTCAGCGGGCAGTCAAAGCTGCCAAAAATTCGTTAGTTCTTCTGGCTGCCTGTGGTACAGACATCCTGTTTTGACTTGCAGGCTGAAAGGGCTTTAGACGTCAGACCATATTTAGAAATGAAAACATAAAATAAAGTTATGCATGGAAAAAAGTTTAGATTAGACGCTAGATATCAGCGATACCATGTTACACTTCTTGAATAATTTTGCCTTTTCCTCCCCCTACCCTAGATAAAATTTGTTTTGATCCTTCTACCTCCTTTGAATCAAATCATATTAAAAGTGGATATGTTTAAACATGAAATATTTATATTTTGTTTTGCTTCGTAATAGCCTAAGCCTATTGGCAAGACAATCTAATTTGAATACGAGCTGATACATGTAATACTCGCTTCTAATAACAGAATATATTTACATTTCTTTGCTCGGATTTTCTTATGACGCTGGCTGTCATCGATCAGGAAACGACGAGGAAATTCAAACGAAACGATCACAAACTCGAAAATCTTCTTTAATGGCATTTTGTCGCGGTTGAATGCCGATAAAGCTCTGCGATATTGCTATGAATATATAGTTTTCCTTCTGACCTCACTTATTAAACGTGATGTCGAGTGCTATCCATTCGGAAGCACTGTTGCCTCGGGTGTTATAAGCGTTGAACCTTCCCCTCCCATTCCCACCAGAAATACCGAAAGCCCTGCTCAGATTTCACCAGCCTCCCCGTCCTGCCAATCTCTTTGTTATTTCCCAGAAGTCAAGGAAACAGCAAATAAAACAGGATTCTTTAGGGATGACGCAATGGCGTCAATGCGATCACGTGTCTAGCACGAGGCGGAGGTGCCAGTCAAATCACGCAGCGAATGCGCGCAAAGACCTCTTTGAGTTTACTGTATCTGCAAGACAGTTCGTGTGGGTGCGCCTTTGGAAACAGCTACAAGAATACTTTTCCTTGAATCGGATAAAATTTATAACCCAAGGTAAGTGAACCGTTTAGTTATTGCTACAGCTACTTGATGGATGTGTGTGTGCGAAAGTCCGATCGTTCTATACAGAAAAACATAGCATTTCAGTGGGTTATTTTAATTATGAAATCGACACACCTTGGAAGTGATCCGCCATTACCGCGTCTTCAACAAAGGCAGTACTCGAAAAGAAAAAGGGATGTCTTGCTTGCAATTATTTGAATCTTCGATTAAAACGAATTGAAAGACTTATTCGTATCACTTAATAGGACACAAGGGGATTTAAAATCGTTTTGGCCATGCCCGAGCGAGCCACAACCCACATAACGATCCAAAACGCTTCGAGTTTATTTCTCTGCCTTCGCCTTCCAAGCGCTTGACTGTTGGTCAAAGATAAAGGATGTGGTAGCCGTGATTTTTTTCTGTCGTATACCGTCGAAGAACTCGAAAACATATCTGTGTTAAGCTCTTGAAGGTTCCATATCACTTCTTCCTCTCCATGCTTTGTGAACATGCACAATGTCGTGGTACAGTTTTATTCCAACAAGCGCTTACTAGTAATTCTTTTATGACGAAACAATACTTAAAATGGATTTCATCGAATTTAACCCCATACGTTCTTCACGTGAAACCAATTTTAAGTCCTAAAGCTTTGCGGATCCTAAATTTTCTTGCTACGCCACACGATAAATAGAGGGAGCGTTGGTAATTTGTCGGGCTCGGAATAATTAGTTCTTAAGATTCAGCACGAGGATGGAACACGTAGAACTAGATGAATCAAAGGCTATTTATCAAACTAAACGGCTCTTTTAAGATATTTCTGGCTAAAATTCAGAAAATTTAACCTGAATTTCTTATAATTTTGGCGCTTTACTCATTAGTATTCCATATTGGTTTATTTGCTTAAGTTTTGGCGCTCCGCGGAGAGCAGTTTCGTTTGGATCATTAGAAATATCTGAATTAATCATAGAGTTTGAACGGCTTTCTTATCAAAGTCCTTAAGTACAACGCCCAATATTCTCCGATTTCATGCTTATCATACCGCCATTTGCAACTATTTAAAACTCTTAGAATTTTTTTCTCGCAATTCAAGTGATTTTTGTTTCAATAGCCAAACTTATCTCCCATGAGAAAGCTGTAATTGCAACGTTGCTATTGTTACAAATTTCGCTTGGAGATAATGAACATTGTGAAAGGAAAACTAAAGACTAAAATTAAAGACGCAGGGCACGCCGTGGCAAGATCTGGCGAGGTAGTTTGGATTACTAATTTCAGCAACAGAGCGCGACTTTCGCATCGCTTCTGTATTTACGGATCGCAAGTTTTCAATTTGCTTTTAATCCTAAACTCGAATACAATTTCAATCCTATTTAAGCCGACGTTTTCGTTTCGTAAAGCTATATTTCTTGCAGACAAAGAAATCAATTCGATATGGCTCGGATTTGAAGTCAACCGTCAACAAGTGGATTCCGATTGGATGTCGCTTAGTATAAAAAGCGTCCCATTGTTTGGCCGTGCGTCTGTTAAATATACCATGTGTGAAAACACAATTACAGCGTCCTGCTTCGAAACAATGTGTTTACGATATGCCAAAAAAAAACCTATCGTACCTCGTTTCTCAATTAATATATTTAATATTTTATAATTAATATATTCTATGTTTTAAGTGAGAATAATGCTAATACCGCGTCTAATAAACAAGCATTAATTCCTGGCGCGTAGTAAGAAAAATATATCTTCATATTTAATGCAACGGCAAAAAAAAAACACAAAAGCATTCAAATTTACCTGTGGATTATTTTGTCATATTTGAGTCTTCAATTATTAAGTGTTTTCTGAATTTTTGTATTAGTAATTTTTAGTGTTTATTGAACATGTTCACATCGCTTTTTAATAATTTTAATGCATTAAAAAATAAGGAAAGTTTATTTTTGTAATGTCACAAAATAACTAAAAAATGTATAGCATTAAGTGAAATATAGGGAGAAAAACAATTGCATTTATTTCAGAAAAATTCTAATAAAAAATAAATCTTCGTATCTGCATTTATTTTCAGATGGAAAAAATTATTCTTTTTACCTTCGTTGTACTTGCTGCAGGTATGTGTCAAATTATGGCTATGGTTTATACTATCTTGATTGCTTTGAACTAATTCCTCAGGAAGACTCTCCCATCAACCAAGCTCTCTCATCTTACCTCACTCCCAGCTATATGCCTTGAAACAACATGTAACTTGTTAAAACAGGTTTTTAAGGGATCGTAAGCATTAAAAATAAGGGAATAACTAAATATTTCATATACATATGAGTCCCTGACAGCAATATCAAGATATTTGTGTTTCTAAAGTCTTCATGATATATTTAAAAATTGTAGTGTGTTTTATAATGTTTTTAAAGAGGTTTGGGGAAATAGTCAAGACATTTCGATCCTTCAGCAAAAGACCTTCATCATACTGAGCTGCATTTGGATCAAGCAGCATTCACCAGCCAAATTTTATAATTAGTTAATTTTACATTTCTGGAATCACAGTAGTCATGGAACCATTTCAGGCCTGCCTTTTTGTCCAACTCAGTGATCCAAGTCTCTAAAGATAGCTTTAAGATGTTTACTTCAAGATTTGGAAATCATTAAACCTTTTAAATTTCGTTTTAATGATGATGTGTGTTTTTCATTTATTTTCCAGTTTTGATGGTTAATGGTCAATCAACTACTAGTAATACTAGCACAGGTATGAACCTTTTCTCAAAGACTTATTTTCTTGAGTACCAAACCTAAATATTTTGAACAATAAATCTATAGTGATATTGCCAATCATACACCTTTTTTGACTTACAAATTACTGCTGTGTTCCTTGATTACAGACTCATTTACTCAGGCTTAGCCTTGTATCAGTGTCTACATATTCACAAATACCAACGGTAAAGTAAGGAATGCACAACTTCAACAATACAAACGCTTTTAATCTCTATGCAGCTTGACTGGAACATGTGGATATTCTGCACAAAATCGAGGCTAACCCTGAGCAACAGAAAACTCAAGACTGGAGTATTTGGTTAACCACCCAATTTTTTAAATAACACAAGAGTGTTTGAATTTGCAAGATGGTAATAGACCTCTTGCAGGATATTCCCAATGCATCCTGACAATCTTAATGTCATGAGAAAAGAAATTTATTGTTTTTTCCTCTGAGTTGAAAGGTTCTGGGAATTGCTGAAACCAGTCTATAGATCTAAGATATACAAAAGCTTAACACCTTAAATTTCTGTTCATTCCTATTTCATGCTTCTTAATACTGACGTGGAATTTTTTTCATAGTGGCAAGTACTCAAGCACCCAAAAGTGAAAATAAAACTATGGCACCTCAACCTACAGGGAATGTTTCTGTTACAACGACAAAACCTTCTGGAGGTGGGTGCACGCTCTTTCAAAATGTTCAATTCTTGCTTTTCTAAAACATATATAAAATTGGTTAGTCATTTATGACTGGTTATTGTTACTGTAATTTTTGTCATAGTTATTAATTAACGACATGTTGATTTTGTTTATTGACATTCTTGGTTTTTGAAAAATGTGTAGTACCAGAAAATATCCATACCCCCACCATGGAGGAAATTTGTAAAAGGAGCCCCCTTTCCCCCCAGGAACTTCCAATTTTCTTCTGTATACAAACTCTGTAATTTTATTCATTCTCTGACCCCCCTACCCACAAGAATTTCCAATTTCCTCTGCGGGTGGGGTATGGATTTTTTCTGGAACTACGCATTGATAACAGAGTTACACATTTGTCATAACAGAAAAAAACTTATCTAGACTTAGCTATTTACTTATTTGTACTATGGTTTTTTATCTAATAGGTAAAGCAACCACACCAAAAGCTGCTGGTAAGAAAAATTTTAAAACTTTATTTGTGATTCATGGCTATATTGACAACATATGCAATTTGTGGATGCATGCATGCACATAAAAAATATTGGCCAAGACATTTTCTGGTTTTTCTAGTAACTATTGTGGTGCTGTGTGTTGAAGATGGATTGGCTTGTATAAACATATATACAGGGATACAAGATAAAACTCTATAGAATGATAAATATAATTCATAGTGGAATTATAATAAATAATACTTATTCATTTGTCTCATAATTGAGGGTTCTTTATATCATACAGTAACTCTCAGTAAATGCCCACTGTTGTGTGATATGCTGGAGGACAGTTATTGTTATCTGTACCTTACACTCTGGCCGAAAGAATTAATTTCGCCGTAGAAAAGAGAAACAGCATAATTTAAATGCTGATATATTGTCACTTTGTTTTTAGTTGCTGCTATCCAGCCATTGGCCATCTTCGTTCTTGCATGTGCATTCCTTGGGTAAGCTACTTGCCAATGAATTTAAATGGATCTCATTACTTTTAGCCTCAAATGAAAGCAGAAGCTACACTGAAACTGCGAACAGAATTGAGGGGAAAATATAAAGACACATTGATTCCAGGGTCCATTTGTACAGGGGGGGGGTAGCGCTATCTGAGGGATAATTCCTATCCAGTGGGTGGATAAGGATTTATCCATATACCACTGTTCACCCTTTGTGCCAGGCCCAGATAGTTATAACACCATGTCGGAATGTTCCATTCATTAAGTTGGGTTGGGAAGTTAAGGATACGACTCCATTAAAAAAACATTTATCAAAGGAATGTGACATTGGATCTGAAGTATGGTATAACTCTACTGACGTCTGCAAATATCAATATCTCATACTTAATTAAACAGAGGGTTGTTGCTACCACAGTGAGTGAGCCTGAAGTGAGCTATTTTCTTAGAAATGTTCGGTATAGAGTACTCAAGTGTTGACGTCACAAAATTTAATTTTTGCTTGATCATATTTTTGGTTAACAAATTCGATAGACAATCAGAAAAGACATTTTTGAAACCCAGCTGAAAATACAGTGATTCATATGGAGTAATTATATATTCGAATGGTCATATCTTGTTTGATATTTGCCCGATTCTCATCAAATTTGGCGTGTAAAAGTTCTTTTTGATTGTCTGTAGAAATAGGAGATCGAAAATAATTTTTTTGTGACAACACGTTTTACTACTCTATATTAGTTCAGAAGTTAATTAATTGTGCTCTGTATTTTCAGACTGATGCACTAAATGCAATTGCCAAGAAACTTCCCATTACAGCATTGTAGCACCAGTGGGATTATACATTAGCTTTGCTATCGTAATTGTAACACAGTTGAATAGTTATTTCCACTCCTGTCTGTACAAAATCATGGGAATGTGCCTTGATGTATACTTAGTGTTTTTGTTCCAAATATCAGAATTTTTTTAATCGATGTCTTAAGATTAGATTTTAGATCAATACAGATATTAGTAATGTAGTTAACTCTCTTATTCATGGATTTGTCTTTTTATTTACATAATCATATGCAGAAATGTTGCTGTTGATTATATTTTTGCTTCTCTGTAATCATGGTGTTATTAATAAAAGTCTTAAAAGTTTCTTACCTAAGTTGTGGGAATTGCAATTTATATATATTGACATCCACCAGTTCTGTTGTACATGCCCTGGGTTAGCCTGTGTAGCAGCTTTTTGGGGAGGACTGGTTGAGAATTCCCCCTACCCTTTGTATTCCCCAAGGCTGCCACTACGCATGCTTGCGAGGGGGTGAGGGAACAGGGCCTTTGATACCATAGTCTTGGTCAACATCATCTACCATCGTAGTCTTGGCCAACATCATCTATCATAGTCTTGGTCAACATCATCTACCATCGTAGTCTTGGCCAACATCATCTATCATAGTCTTGGTCAACATCATCTACCATCGTAGTCTTGGCCAACATCATCTATCATAGTCTTGGTCAACATCATCTACCATCATAGTCTTGGTCAACATCATCTACCATCGGTTTTGGCCAACATCATCTACCATCAGTTTTGGCCAACATCATCTACCACATTAGTCTTGGTCAACGTCATTTACCATCATAGTCTTGGTCAACATCATCTACGGCATCATAGTCTCGGCCAACATCATCTAGCATCATAGTCTTGGTCAACATCATTTACCATCATAGTCTTAGCCAACACCATCTACGGCATCATAGTCTTGGTCAACATCATTTACCATCATAGTCTCGGCCAACATCATCTACTATCATAGTCTTGGCCAACATCATCTTCCATCAGTCTTGGCCAACATCATCTACCATCATAGTCTTGGCCAACATCATTTACCATCATAGTCTTGGCCAACATCATCTATCATCATAATCTTGGCCAACATCTTCTACCATCATAGTCTTGGCCAACATCATCTACCATCATAGTCTTGGTCAACATCATCTATGGTATTTACAATGCTGTGTCAAACCGTTAATATTTGAGAGGAGCATACAATCTCTTTTCCAGGGCCCCCCACCCAAGAAGATTTTGGGAAAGAGGTTGGAAACAAAGCATTTAGTCAACAGTGCGTTTGCATTTGCTATTGAAAACTGGAACAAAATAAAGGTTACAGCAATAAAACACTTGTCAAGTGGGAGTTATCACGAGAAGTCATTTATTATTGAAAAAAATAACAAACATGCTGATAACACCACTTATAAAAATAGACCTACGTTACGACCTTGTGGGGAGTAACTCTTGGCCGTGACGTAATGCAGTGGCATTGCGTGACGGAATTATAATGATTACAAAGGAGAACTATTTCTCCACCTTTTGTACAAGCGCCAAATCACCAAGAGAAATCTTTATTGCAGCAGACAATATTTTTTTCTTGCATGGCTATTGCTGTTGTTGACAGGAAAGGAGAAGTTGTTACTTGATCAACCATGCAGTGTCAGGCTACCCACAGGTATCCCATAACCCATAAATGCACTTATTCATTTTGGCAATGGGCTTCCTGTGATCTTATGGTTTACAGTGTGTTGTCTAGTCTGACATGTCTTTATCGTGTTTGCTTGGACTCATGTTTCTCGAGAAGGATTTCATGGTTGTAGCAAGTTTTTCAAACTCTTCCCATTTAATGGATTCTAGGCTTCTTTGCATGCGGATCTTGGATTCGAGCTGCGCATTTCTTGACTCGGCTTCTTCTAGCCGTAATTTCATTCCATCTAGTTCATCTTCTTTGTCATCCAGCTGAAATGAAATGTTTAAAAATGGATGATGTTATAGAAGTGGTACTCGGGGAAATCTTTAAAATCTACAACAACAACAAAAACAACAACAACAACAGTAACAACAACAGCGATAACAACAGCAACAACATCAACAAAAACAACAACAGTAACAGCAACAGCGATAACAGCAACAACAACAGTAACAATAGAAGCAACAACAACAGCAGCCACAACAGCAGCAACAGTGACAAAAACAGCAACAACAACAGTAACAATAGAAGCAACAACAACTAACAATAGCAGCAGCAACAACAGCAGCAACAACAACAGCAACAACAACAGCAGCAAAAACAACAGCAGCATGCAACAACAGCAACAGCGGCATGCTGAAGCAGCAGCAGCAGCGACAACAGAAGCAGCATCGACAGCCACAGTAACATTAATAGCAAAAGCAAAAGCACCGACTACCAACAAAACAACAGATAATAAAATCTCCGCAACAACAGCAACTGAAGGTTTATATACCTTAGCATTCAGGTTAGCAACCTCATCACTTAACATGATCTTGTCTCTTTTTAACGCCATGTTTTCAGCTTCACTGGAATCATGCATCACTTCTACTTCACTCAGCTCATTCTGTAGATGACTTCTCTGAAGACTCGCTAATAATGAACAAAACAAGCTTACGAGATTTAAAAAATTGTCGTTTGAAAAGATTTCACAGAACAAGATTTCGTAAATCAAGGGTGGACGTAGCGGAAGTGCACTCATCTCCTACCTCTGAAGTATCCAGGTTCGATTCCCAGACTCAACATCAAAGCGGCTGTGGGGGAGACTAGCCTCTCCCTCGATTCAGGCTTTTTTCCGGGTTCTCTGGTTTTCAATCCTCCGCAAACACACCTTTAAATCTTAAGTCTGTGAGATAGCATGGCTTGAACCAGTCCCGAGATGGTTTCAGGGTTCGATAAAGTTGATGTTCCGTTTTGGTTTACAGCTCGCTCTCCGCTTCGCGGCTCAAAATATACGTGTCCGGAAGAAAAATCGTCGAGCCTCTGGGACCCAGGGTAACCGCCGAGCCTAAAGAATACATCTTTGAAAATGGGAGTACTGTACCTGTAAAATATAACGTAAGTTTCACTTCAATATTTACCTTGTAAGGACGCTTGTTCTTCTCTAGACAGCTGAAGAATCAAAAATGTCAATAGTTAGAAAAACGCAAGGAAAAGCTATCGCCAGCCGCCTTAGAGAGTATCAGACAATAGACCCCTTGCAGTACGTCAGCATGCAGCTTAATTATTGGAGGACATAACAATAGGTTTTCAATTCTCTTGAGATTGAAGTTCTTTTGTTTTGTCATCCAAAGTGAGCTGCTTTGACGTCACTTGCAAGGGGTATATTCAACGTGTTTAACTGGCTACTTGCCAGATAAGGAGAAGAAAGTGGTTCAGAGGTTCAAGACCAATAAAAACCGACAAGTAAAATAAAAATGGACAAGACGGTTTTAAATTCCTTTACAGGCTTTTTGTTTCTTCTGGCGACTCAGACAACGAGCCATCTGGTGCACATTCTTTTCCATGCGCGCGCATCATCTTTTACTTCTTTTTGATAACGCGCGATAACTTTATCACACTATACCATAGCAATTAAGAGAGTACTTTGTTGACCATACTAACCTTTTCAAGGTCTTTTCTATGGGATGTTTGTTCTAGTCTCAGTAGTTCTTGTGTCTTTTCTAGCTCAAGTTTTAGATGCTTGTTGCTCTCCTTCAGAGAGACGAGTTCTTGTATATTCGCATGCCGTCTGACGTCCTTCTCGTCTCGATGGGAACGGTCCTGATCAGCAAATTATGAATTTCATCATATTTCGTATATGAGAGTCGAGAAAGAAGATCAAAGATTATACTTATTCATTTGTCTAACGACTGTGGCACCAGACCGTTTTCCATTTCAGAACACGTGACATTCCATAGAGTATCTTTTCTTTGTTTCACGGTTGCGCATGAGGAAAAAAAACCGTCCTTTTTTCACGAGGATAGCACTTAATAGCCAGTGGCTAACAAACCTGTGGCCCTCATTCTGTGATCGAATTGGAATTTAGGAGTTGATTTTTGTGGAGGGAGGAAAACCGGAGAACCCGGAAAACCCTCGAAGCACAGGAGAGAACCAACAAACAACTCTACTCATATACAACACCGAACCCGGCGGGACTCGAACTCGGGTCGCATTGATGAGAGGCGAGCGCTCACACCGCTACACCACCCGTGAAGACACACGCACGAATCCATCATGGAACGAGGGCCAAAGGGTTTGTTAGGCGCAGAGCAGGTGCGCCACCCTCGCAAAAAAGGACGGACGAAACCTTCGCTTGTCTTGTGAGCTTAAAACCCAGTGTTATGTATTAAGAATATTTTGATTACCATATCGATGTGTTTCTGGAGTTCTATGACCTGTGCAGCTAAGGCAGCGTTCTCTTTAATGAGGGCAGTACAGTCATCTTGTATCTAAAAACACAATAAATATACAGTTGCATCGACTGATAGACCTCTTTACCTTTGGCGTTATGTTTTCCCATTTCAGACCACGTGTCATTCATTCCCTTGAGTATCAATTTTTGTTTAAAGTTTGAATAAAACTCAAACAAAAAATCTCATTCTCAAGGGAACTAATGACTGAAGTGGGAAAACTTTACTCTCACCAGATAAAAGGAAACATACGTTCATCTGACAAGCATCTTATTCTAAGCTGTTGACCTCGCAAGTCTTCGACAAAGCTACTAGAAGTTACCTAAGAAGTTTTTCTAGCTTTCATAGAGTCCTTTAATAGTCCCCTTCACAGTTCCCTGCGCCATCTTGAAAGGTAGCCGTGCCTTTGCATCGAAGCGAGACGAACGGTGAGCTTGCAATGATAGAGACATGTGAATAATTGTCCAAGGTGTTAAAAAAAGGTCTCTATCATTGCAAGCTCACCGTTTGTCTCACTTCGATGCAAAGGCATGGCTACGGCAAAGGCAATGGCTAGCCACAGGTAACCCATTTCTAATTTAATCGTTTACTGCGCATGCGAGGGCAAAAGGTCGACCAAACACCTGCCCTTGGAGGAAGAACTCTTCGCTGAAACGTTTTTTCGCTGCCGTCAATCAAACCTAATCAGTCGGTAACCTTCATATTTTTGACTGGCGGCAGCGAAAAAACAAAATTTCAGCGTGCAACTCAGAGCACCGAGGTCGCAGAATTATGAAAAGTGCTGTAACTAACGTTCCCCATTCAGTGAGGCACTTCATTCGTCCCTCAGACAAGACTCGAAAAGTTGAGAGGAAGGTTATGACGATCAAGAAGGAGGTAATCAGAACGCATACATGTATTATACACGTGGAGTGAGTTTCTATGTACCTTAGTCCGCAGACTGCGGTCCTGTTCTGCACCGACTTCTCTTTCTTTCAACTGTAGTCGCAGCTGTCTTATTTCTTCCTGGGATTCAAGAATAAATAAGGTATACCTTGATTATTGCAACCACATATTACTTTAAGTATTTATTGTATTATTACACTGAAAAAGTCATTGGTGGTAAAATACGAGTATGCTATATGTATCATGTATGTATTTTATCTGAAAAGTTTTTAATCAATCAATAGTTTATTTCGCACCAAAGTTAAAAAAATTTTCACCCCTTCTCATCTTTTCTTTCCACTTACTCCGATGAAGGACTAACGTCCAAAACGTCAGTTTCACAAAGCTTTTTACTGTGATCCAATTTATCTACAAGTTCCTACCATGATCACTAGTTGGTCTTATCTTTAATCTTTCTTGGGGATAACCTTTTTAAAAAAGAAAGGGGAGGGGTGGGTGGGGAGAGTTTCGATGCTTGATACTGACCCGTAGTTCACGTCCCAATTGTTCCTTTGTCTTGGCTTGTGAATCAAAGAATCTATCATCCATCTCCTGTAGTTGGGTCTTGAGTCTCAGCGTCTCGGCTCTTTGTTCTTCTAACTGGATCCTGAGAGAGGTTACTTCTTCTGATTTCCTATCCATCTACGTTATTAAAACATTTTAATTTAATCCTATTAACACGATATTTGTTTAAATGAGGGAAACTACTAAAACCTTAGCAGCCTATATACAACATATTTGAATTGGTGTAGAGTACTGATGCAAGCCATAAAGAAAAGTCTACCCAAAAACATGAGGGTTTAGGTGGGTTTATTAGCACCCCCCCCCCCCACCCCACCCTCCCTTCTTTACTTAACTCACCCAAACACCCAATCAGCACCTAGGTCCATGGACGTGTTTAATTTGTCCAGGATAAGTGCCACTCAGGAAGATAAATCATATTGCAATTTAAATTTCAAACTCATGCCAAACTTATCTGATAAGCATTAATAACAGATCTTTTCCAGCTTGAGTTTACTGTTTTCCCATTTCAGACCATGAGTCATTATCTAGAGAATAATTTCTACATCTTTGTTTGAGTTGCAGCCATATATATTCATGTGTCTTCTCATGTGCAGCCATTTAACAAAGAAAAATAAATGCTTGAGAAGTAAATGTGGTTGGAGAAGGAAAAACATCACACCCAAGCCAAAAACTGGTCTACTTCTTCAAAAAGTCAACAAAAATTTTTTTCAATGAATACACTTGCCTCAACCCTGTATTGCTGGATTTTCCTTTCAGCCTCTTGCAGTGATGTTAACCCTTTTTCTGCTTCGACTTTGAACTGGTGAACTTGCATCTCCTTTCTTGTAGAATCCCTCTCACTTATATTTTTGAGTTTCTTCAAAGATACTATCTCATTGACAAGTTGGCGTTTCTCTGCCTCGTGGTCCTCTGCGTAGAGATAGAAATGTATAAGATACACATTTGGCAGTGCTACAATTTTTTTAAAAAGATGGTCCTGTTTTTTCATTTACTTGGGTAGTAAACTTTTTTTTTGAGGGGAAAAATGGTTCTCAAGCTAAAAAGAAGTGTGGTTAAGATGGGACCAGCCATATTACCTTGTGCATCACGCAACCTCTTGATAGCTGTGTCCTTTTCAGCCTCTAGCATGAGGATCTTGGATTCCTTCTTGCTGTTATCATTGGATCGCTCATCTAGTTGAGCCTGAAGGTCACGTAATTTTCTCATCATTCTGTCTGCTTCTTCTGTCACTCTTGGAGGAATAACTAACGAATACAAATTGTACACATTAATCTATGCTATCAAGGTTCTTTATGGGTATCTTATCTTCTTGGGGTTGGGTTTTAAAGGGTTTGGGTTTCCTGTGGATTCTGATGACTGTAAAAAAACTCAAAGTATATTGTTGATAGAGTGGATGCTCTGACTTTCAAGGTACCATAAACCTTTTCTGAGATGGTGAACATGGTGCATTGTGGTCATCTATTATTCATCATGCCTTATATGGTGTCATTTGTACCTCTGCCAAAGCTAAATCACAATGCATCCTGTTTTTTATTAGCTAAGCAGTGATCTTGATTGCTGTAAATACTTTAAAGAGTGTCATTATTTCTGTACTATCAATTCACACTAAATCTACTCAAATTTAGGTCTAAAAACTAGCAATAGTTGACCCAAAATTCCTTCAGGTAATGTTATCAACTCAATTAAATTTCATATTTTTCTTACCTGATGCCTTTCTTGACTGTTCTCGACTAAAATGTACAGTTAAGGAGATTTGATAGCTGCAATCCCTAGGAGCTGTACCATTTAAAACTTATCTTTCCTTCAAGTTTACTAACAATTTTAAAGTTCTTAAATTTTCTCATTGAGAAAACAGTCATGTGTGACAATGGAGTATAAGGGAAAGACCAAGGTCCATAGAGAGAACCAACAGGAGACCCTCAGTGCTAGTGCTTACAGTTGGGTCCAGCCAAGTTATCCTTTGTAATACTAACAAGTATCCATAATATACGTGGAGGAGGTCAGTAGATAAAGATAATTTTTTAAAAATCATAGAGAAAAATATATAAGAAATACTGAGAATAAAATAACTAAAAAATATATTTGTAAAGCAAAAAAAAAAAAAAAAAAGAAAAGAAAATAAAGTAAATAGCTATGTGGAGGTGGAAGGTATTAATGTATGACTTACTCTGCTATTGATAATAAAGTTATTATTTAAAAAAAAAAAGTGTCCATAACATGTGGGTGTCCATTATGAAAGGTATGTTTTTATGGGAAAAGGGTTGTGGCTTCAAAGGAGAGAGGCATCAGTAAAAATTTGATCTTTTGTGGAGAGTCAAACCTTTTTATTTTGAAGCTGTTTCCTTGTTGACTTAATAGGAGGGTTATGAATTTCTTACTGAGTGGAAGGGGGAAGGCTACAGGCACTTTTAAAAACATTTACTGCAAATCCCCCACCCTGCTTCTCTTCCCCCAATGAAATACATACTTTAGGTGAGTTTCAACTTCATTTCTTTGGTTTTTGTATAAAAAGCAACTATAACTATCACTTAGGATGATACTTCTCCTATCAGTCCCCACTCCCCCCCACAGCAATACGTTCCTGCAATATTTCTTATTTTTCCCAGGCTTTTAACAATGTTTTTTTATTTTAATAATGTCTAGTTTATTCTGGTTTATTGTGTACAAGGATACAGATAATTTGCTTCCAGTTCTAAGAAATATATTTGTTGCTGAAGGTTCCTAATGTATTCATTTTCTATGTTTCCTACATCAGCTGTTGATGACCGCGTGTGTTTACTACAAGAAAGTAACAAGCAAAGGTAATTTTCTAAACATTCATACACTGAATAGAAATATGGTGACCAATTTAAATAATTATTGTACGAAGGGTGGATAGTGCTATGAAACAGATAAATCTTATCCAGTGGATAAATCTATTGGTTAACAGCACTGACTTTTCCACTGGATAAGGAGTGCGCTATCCACCCATCATACAACCAGGTTCTGTACTGACTAAGCCTTATGTTCACATAGAAACATAAAAGTGTTTTCACATGTAAGAGAGACTAGTCAGTCCAGAACAATAATTATTCAAATTGGTCGCCATATTTCGATAGAGTATATGCACAACATTTTATAAAAATAATGATATAAATGCCATCCAGATATAAATATAATGCAAAATCTATTTAATCCATCTTTACAAAATATATGAAGTAAGGAGAGATATTTAGACAGTAACTTTAAGAAAACAAAGGAACAAGTTACAGTAATTATCTAAGCAAATTATAACAAGGTCGTTATAATTATTGCTTGAAAACGAAATTCAGCACACTTGATATATTCTAACACTATAATCCAAATTGATTTTAAACTATTTAATAAATATATGCTAATACTACTTCAAAGAATATAGGAAGAAGAATGATCTTTTTGCTTTTTTGCTGGTTAAACAAAAATTAAATACGCTTGGCTGACAACTCTGGAATTCTGTTTATGATTTGGAGTAACAACGAAAATAAAACCTTCAAAAAGCGTTTATTATTCTTATATTTTCAGAAATGCAAATTATATAATTAAGATTTATTGATTGTCATTTGTTCTGGCTCATCTTCTTGAGCGTTAATAAATACCTTCTAGCTGCAGAAGAATCAAAGGAAGCTGCTAGTCCTTTTCCAGTAGACTTGCCAAAGCTACCAGAACGACGAAGATTCCCTGGCGAATGACTGCGCATCGGAGAGGCTAAAAACAACCAAATTAAAAAATTAATTAAGCAAATAGATATTCTGTTGAATTGACTATTTCTCAGTCTGCTTTATTACTTGATCGAGCTCCTTTTGATCTTCCAAATGTAGACATTTTTACGAGTCTTCTTTTCTTGTTTGTAGAAATGTCAAGATGGCGTCTCGTTTCCACAGAAATGATGCCGCTGACCGATAATACACTTGTTACTATGACAACGACGCTTGAATCGTAAGTGGAAGATTGATGCTAATAATAAATTGTTTATAGAATATATTTAGGATTAATTTATTATAGATTAACAACGCTAAAAATAGAAAAGAAATGTAAAGTAGAGAAAATATATAATAAATAAAAGGAATTATTTTTCCTCTTTTTTTCTCGTTTTATATGTTCAAATATTTTTATCGTCATGCGAGATCATTTTCGCTTTTTCTAGTCTTCTATTTTATACATTTAAACATAAAATAAATATCCCGATATATTTAATAATACGACGTAGAAAGAATAATTCACAATAGGCTCATGATGATATTGTCACAATTACCAAGATCGAGTGGCGCCACAGATGTTATCATAACAGGAAGGAAAACCCACAGCGCATGCGTCATGCTGTCAATATTAATCTAGTTATCAACACGGCCAGCACTAGCAAGATACCTTTTTTCAATCTCGTTGGATTTCTCCATGAGTACCAAACCAGAGGGTGGCGTAGTACGCCATGAAATAGCGCTCATCAATGGAGTTCACACTAAAATATCTTACGCTGTCCCTCACGAGGACAACGAACGAGTTTGTATCGTCGTAATCCCCGGTAACCCTGGAAGCATCGAGTTCTACGACATCTTCATCGAGTCTCTCTTCAAAGAAAGCGGTGGAAAAATCCCTGTTTATGGAGTCGGACATGCAGGTATAGAATACTTAGGAAAACAGTACTTTATCAAAAGCTATTAACACTGGAATTAGTAGGGAAACGACGTCAAAATCTTTTTTAACTATAATCGTACCTGAAGTGGTTTTACTTCAAATTTCCTATGTTTTTGACGATTTTATTCACAATTAACTAAATATTTTGTCCAATAACCTAACTAATTCGCTAATAAGATTTCTACAAAACTATTATTTCAAAATACCACTTTTTAAGAGTTAACAAAGGAAGTGGAAAGTTGTCGTTTTTCTGAAGCAATATTCCTGCATGTTTTTCATGTTGGTTCATTATATATTCACAAGAACACCTGTCAAAGAAACTAGCGAGAGTGAAACTCGCCATTCATTCAAAGATTATCCCTTAAATTATGCATTAAACCTGTGTTTTGAGCTTTATATTTAAAAGATCACAACAACCGTGAAACAAAACCGGCAAAAAGATATTGTTTTTAAAGTAATTAAATAAAGAAAGCATTCCTAGAGTCGTGCTTGCCATCATTTCTTTGACCTTCTTTCCGAAATTCCACCGAAATCAAGTCAGTTTATTTTTTGACATCATTGGGACTGGCACTATTCTCTCTTTCTCTTCATCATTATCTGTTATTTTATTAAGCTTGCGGTATAGTGAATAATTCGTTAACGCTGTCGCATTTTTTAAGATTTTTGCTCGCGAATTAATATCGATAAGTCAGGCGCAGTCGTTTTGAAATGTAAAGTTGCAATATGGAATGGAATAGATTTAACTGAACCGAAGAAAATTATTAAATATCGCGAAGAAAAGCATTAAAAATCCTGTTTTAGAATGTCGTAGAAAAATTTCCTAACATTTCCAAAAACTCAATGAAATGAAATATTCGAGCGAGAACGAGCGAATGTTTTATTATACGGGCCTAGACGCCCCAAACATTTTTCCCGCTGGCTGCAAATTGTAAAGAAACTATAATTGTGGGTAGAATATAATCCTCAAGAATAAAATCTTTCCCTATGTAACACGATAGCAATAATAATTGAATTTAAATTCCTCCTAAAAAACACCAGTATACTGGCCCTGAAGCGGATCGCCAGTATTTCGTCAAACAAGAACGTCAAAAATGGTCTCTAGGCAACGGAAAGGTCTTGGATAGAACGTGCGTTGTTTATGAATGAATACTCGTGATTTATTTTTAAAGCACATCACATCTGTTCCGGATTTCGTAGATTAAGTTTGTCTTCATTGTGTCAGTCGGTGGTGACAGCGAAGATAGATGCGCGCGTTTTTTTAAAGAAGACAGAAATCTTTAGTTTCCAGAGAAATGAAACGCTTTATATCGTTCCAATTTTAGAATAGAGTACAATTTGGGATTTAATTGTATTCCCCTTGTCCAACCAGAATCGAGTATTTTTTTATAGAGTGTATCATAAAAATTATTAAATGATATACAACATATATATAACTGACTTACAGCACGTACACGGTATAGGGCATGATGTCTCATTGAAATGGCTTCCCATTGTCTTCAAGTTATTTATCCAATCACGAAGCGTAGTTACGGTTACGTTAATATACTGCACGGCTATACTACTGGCACTACATTATCGTATCCTTCCCCACTAGTACAAAAACCGCTCTATCCCTAAGACTAGTCTAATGTGATGCATTTTTTACAGGTCATTGTCAGCTCGAAGAGGCAGGATATTTCACATGCGGTAAAAGAAAATCCCCTGAACAAGAGAATTCTCCAGACATTTTGCATCTTGAAGACCAGATTGCCCACAAACTTTCCTTCATCGCATATCACATACCCAAGGAGTGTAAAGTCATATTGATTGGTCATTCAGCAGGCGCGTACATTACTCTACAGATGATGAAACGCTACCACGACAAAGATAAGTTCCTCAAGGGCATTCTTCTTTTCCCCGCTATTGAACACATCATGGAATCTCCGAGCGGTCGGTTGTGGTGGGTGGTTTGTTTCTACTTGCAATGGCCGTTTCTTTTCATGACTTTTTTCTTTTCTTTGATGCCTGCTGTGTTCAAAAAGTGGTCGATTGGTTGGTGGATGCATTTGAACAAGCAATCATCTCACGAGAGTACAGTAAATGCTACCCATGCTTTTCTTAACTACCGCGCGATGGAAAACATGTTAAGAATTGGCCGAGACCTCGGTACTATCAAGGACATTGACATGCAAAGTGTCAGTGATAATATCGATAAACTTATTTTTTACTACGGGGCTCGTGACCCTTGGGTACCCCGGTCGTGCTACGAGAAGATGAAGAAGTTGTTCCCGGATGGTGACATCAACATTTGCAACGACGATATCCAACATGCTTTTGTATTGAACGGTTCGGAGCAGATTGCAAAGAAGGTGTGGGAATGGTTAGACAAGGAATTTACTGTAGTCTGAACTTTGACAAGCAACCTGCAAGAATAGGAAAACGTTTCTTATCTGTATGAAATTTTCGAGTGGTCATCATTTCCATAGAAAACAACTACAACGTCTAATGGTCCCATTCAGACTGATATGGCGTGAGAATGGCTAGAGAAGGAATATACTGTCGTTTGAGCTTTGCCGGGCAGATAACGTGCAAGAGGGAAGATGTTTAATTTCTTATCTGCATGAAATATTCGAGTAGTCATCAAAGCAACTACGCTGTCTCATGGTCCTCGCCATTCAGACTGATAAAAAGAAATGATATCATTTTAGGATATCTATACTTTAGTCGTGGCGTAACTGCTTTTCATAGGTAGTACTGAAAGTCGAGTCCTCTCCGTTATACTTACTACAGCCGAAAAAATCTCGGGTCAATTATCCGTGAACTGATAAAATGAAACTATTGTAGCTTTTATTCCATTGAGTATTATCTTTTTCTTTATCAGCGACAAATGGAACTCCGAAGAAATATATTCGCCAGCAAAAAATGGAATGTGAAAATGTTACACTGCAAAAACAATTGAGGAGTTTGTCAAAACAGGATTAACAGCATTGAAATTATTTGTAAATGTAACCAAAACATGTCGTCACATTTAAGGGGGGATTTTATTAATCGTTGTCATGGTAACGATGGTGAGAAGATCACAAAGTTATCATGATTAAGGCCCCGTCCACACGTATCCGCAAATTTTTGTATCCGCAAATTTTTGTCCTTGCGGATACGAAAATGTTCGCGTCCACACGCAGCGTATTCGAATTATTTTCGAATCGTTTTCACTGTCCACACGTATCCGGAAATTTCTTGATCCGCCCTGATGAACGCTAGTGCCTAGTCCCTTTGACGGATAGTTTTTCTTATTGAGCATGCGCAAAATCGTGTTTACGTCAACGTATTCGAAAATTTGCGGATACGACCGTCCACACGTATCCGTATTCGGAGCGTATTCGAAAATTTCCGCTCTGGAGACTGTTTACGAAAATTTCCGGATACGGGTACGAAAATTTCCGAACACGTGTGGACGCAACCCGTATCCGAAAAAAAAAATTTGCGGATACACAAATTTACGGATACGTGTGGACGGGACCTAAAAAATCAAATATTGATTTATAAAATATTACATTACAATCCAGGGTTGTGCAATGCAGGTGAGAAATTTAAATTCTTAATGTTTCAAATCCAAACAATTTAGTGGTTTATTATTCTAGGCAGATTCGAGGAACACTTGGTAAATACAATAGATCCTTTAAGTGTATCGTCAATCGTAAGGAAAAACGACTTCCCGGTCCAAAACGAAAATCAATCCTACAAAGATTTTTCTTACTTTTTTTTCGTGACAATATTTGTTATCCAAAGTCCTAGTCGTTTAGCTTGAATTATTGAGTGAAAGAATCGCTTTATTTTAACACAGTTCTTGTGAGCTTTTGGACCCGTAAATATTCTTCTAAAGGTGTATAGAAAGAAAGAGCTTGAGAACCAGGCAAACAGGAAAGTCATTTCCTAGAGTCTACGCACGAAGTAAAAGCACGACATGAAACAAGTCAAATTACAAACTCATTGTTTAATGATTCGTTCTCACACTACATGATTATGAATCTCGTACCTAGAGCCCTTATTTCTTACTGCGCATGCTCGACGAAATAAAATTATTTCGTCGAGCGTGCGCAGTAAGAAATAAGGATTCTGGGTTCTAGATTGACGGTACATCAGATCATCGGATGACTCTAAAGTTTACATATAACAAATTATTACAAAGAGATTGGAAAAAAAACTGATAATAAAATTCGATTTGCGGTTTAAAAAACCTAACTGTTAATTCTAGAAGACCAGCTTTAGTACCAGTGTATAAAAATATATCAACAGCGTAACAAAAATATATAAGGCATTGTTTGCTATTTATCTACGACTATTGAGTTAGATTAGTTTTCTATCGATCTTTCAGAACCTTGCACTTAAATTGCAAATCAAAAAATCTTTCCTACGAAGCTTCATGATTTATTCAAACAATTTATTGTTAAGTACTTATCACCGAATCAAAATATGGCGACCAATGTGAATACCTATTGTTCTGCACTGACTAGCGACTGACTAGCCTCTCATACATGTGAAAACGCTTTTATGTTTCCACGTGAACACGAGGCTAGTCAGTGCAGAACAATAGTTATTCAAATTGGTCACAAAGAACATCGAAAGCTGAAATTGCTGAGGATGATGGAAAATTACATTTCAAGGCTTCTGATACGACTGAACTGCATCTTGAGAACGCTCGCAGGAAGTGAAACTCTTGAATTAAAGCATCTCAAATCCATCTCTAGTCTTGTTAATAAGCACGGTTGAAACATGTAAATGTATCTACCCTGCATAATCCATGACATTCTCATCTTTCAACGGTAGCTTTTAAGGTGCCTAACGTTATTGAAATGGGTATAGAGCGTTTTCACTCACGTGACAGGGCAACCATATTGGTATACCAAAAATAGAAACTTTCTGCACAGTTTTTGCATAAAAATATAATTCAATTCCCCCCGAGGATAAAAAACGTATTGTTTTGGTACAATAACATGGCCGCTGTGACGTCACGCGAAAGCGTCCTACATCACGGTGTGGCCAAATATGCCTCTAGCAAACCTCTTCCGCTCCCTCCTCCCGACACAGATGTCCGATCAACGTCTATATTCTCATTACCTATATCATCTCTTTCACCTATGACCGAATGTCTGTTATCGTTACTACTACGCTCTAACTTATTCGTCTGTGGAGGAGACTTCTTCTGGTCTACGTATTTTTTCAGTCCTTTCTTTTCATGTGATGAAGATATAGCCGCGTTTTTCGAAGTTTTATCCTTTTTGGAAGAGCCTCTACTACTATTGCTCTCTTTTTGATGTCCTTGACTTTTTCCAATAGTCTTTTGTCTATGTTTAACGTTGTTATCCTTCATAACTTTCGGCAGCTTGTGAACGAAAGTTTTCGAAGTAGTCTTTTTAGAATCGTTTTTCTTATTTAGGTTTGCACGTTGGACATCACCCTCTTTTAGTTTAATGGTGGCATTGTCTTTCCGGGGTTTTGAAAGCTGATTATGCTTTCTACCGGTGTGAGATTTAATGGAGGGATTGACATGCATAACTGCATCATCATTTCTTTGAAACGGATGCTGTTCACTTTTTGGAGTTGGTACTATAGCATTATTTACGCTTGATTCATTTTTGTAACCTTCGACAAGCTTCGTCTTTGTCGTTTTTGATGTGTTTTTTATCAATAAATTTGATAAGTTTTCCTCAGAATTCTCCATCAAAATAGGCCTTTGCCTCATCACTGTTGTCTCTAGCGTTGAATTTTCAGTTACCGAACCTTCGCCCGGGTTCTCCACCAAACCTGTTTTTGGACTTTTTATCGCGCTTCGTTCTAATGCCTGTGTATTATCTGGGTATCCAGAAACTTGGCTTTCTAAAGGTAGCTCGTTCATCAGACCAGGTTCAGACTCAGGCCGTATTGATAACATTTTTTGAGAATTATTTCGACTTTCAAGAGGCGTACTCGAACTCAATATCTCTGCGGGTGCTTCCGATTGCGTTTCATTGCTGTATCCTGAGTTGTCTTCCAATAAACTATCAAGGCTAATTAAATTATTGTTGTCATCAAAGTCAACTTCAACTCTTTCTTTGTCTTCTAAAGGGGGTTTATTCATGCCATGGTCGGCATTATACTCAGTTGTTGTACCATGTTTGCCTGTAATGTCGTCATCCTTGTCATCCTCGTCACTACTTTCTTCAGTAATCAAAGATGACTTTCCTTTATCCACTTTTACTTGTATTGTGGTTTTCTTAACAGTACCTGCGAGTCGACCATTCATGTTACTACCTGAAACGTCCTGACGCGTTTCGGCGTTTTGTTCGTCTTTGATGACTTCGTTATTTGCACCGTCGTTATGGATCAAAGCACTCGACATCAAGTCAAATCCATGGTCATCGTCATCCTCTACCTTCTCGCCTAATGTCTGATCAAGGGATTCTCCCGATCCACTACTCATGTCACGGTCCTCGGATGATCCACGTGTTGCGTGACCATCACCACTTGGGTTAAGGTCATCACGCATTGCGTTATTCTCTCCTTGAGAATCAGATATCAGAACATTTAGAAGAGAAGTCTCACTCCCAGACGTTGCACTCGTCGAATATTCGTTTTCGCTTGGTTTGTTTTGTGCGGATTTCTTGGAAGACTGTATAGTGGATCTGGAGTGCTGTGGTATTAGATTACTGTCTTTCAAGTCTTTGTCAAGATATGGGTTGATAGGACTGGGATCATTGTCACGTATTCCACTACCTGACACATATTCTTCATGTAAATCATCGTTACTAATGTCACGCAATCCACTGCCCTCAGCAGACCCTGAATCCGCGCCACCTGAGAATATATGATCATCTTTGAAACTATGATGTTCATGGAAAGGTCTTTGATGGCTTTTCTCGCTAACATTCTTTTTCCCTTGGTTAGTCTCGTCAGTTTCCAGCTTAAAAACATATGAAGTATTAATAGAGTCCTTCTTTAATTTGTTCTTGTCTGCGACAAATTTAACTCTAAAAGACTGACTGTGATTCGCTAATTTATGGAGACTCTGATTGGCTGCGCTATGATTAACTGCGTTACGTAGACTTTCATTGGCTTTGCCAGCATTCCATTGATGCTCATGATCAACATGAGATTTGGAAGGGACATTTTTGGCATCATTTAGACTTACTTTTCCTCCTTCATGAAGTGAATGTGAAGAATTATGATGAGTTTGAAGCTTGTGATGCGAACTATTATGAAAATGTTGTTTTTTGTTCAGCATTTTCTGACGATTTTTTTTCTGATGGTGCAATTTTGCCTTCTGATGAACAACAGGTTTAGCTAGTTTTCTTGGCGTTGATTTGTACCTGGAATTCTTGTTCTTTAAGCGAGAATGTTTGTTCTTACTTTTAAGGCGAGTAGAGGCTCTTACTTTAGGTTTCATTCCCTTTTTGAGAAAAATGTTTAGGTCCTTGTAGTTGTGTTTATGGTGATGCTCTATCAAATGGCCTAACTCCACATTAATCGAATGTTGTTTTGATTTAAACCGACTAACAGTAGTCTTATGTTTCGTTTTTCTTGCTTTCGACTTTCTGGACTTCACATTGGTAAACTGAAGTTTACCCTTCGACTCAAAAAGTTTCTTTCTCCACATCTGGGCATTTTTCTTTGGATGGAGTGGACTTGTTTTGTGTGCGCTAGCTAACTTCTTCAAAACTCTTAAAAGTGGATCAGTGATGGGCTTGAAGTTCTTGCCTAAGGGTCCCCCAGTTCCACTGTTCAATAAGTTATTTTCCGCAAGGTATTTTGCTTTGTTGGCCTTTGATTCATGACTAATGGTCGTTCCATTATTGTACGCAGTGTAAGTAATGCATTTACATTCACGTACGGTACAAGTAGGCGAACATGTGGATCCACTTGGACAGCAGTGCCAGTTGTCAGGGCAATTGACAGCATTTGGAAACATGCAGCATCCATATCCTGTCAAGGAGATCAAGCTCTCGCAGCACGTTGATCCTAATGGACAGCGGGTGACTGCATCAGGGCACGTGATTGCGTCATCTGGGGTGTAGAAGTCACGGTAGCCTCTTTTTTCAAAGTATCGTCGAACGATTTCTTTGCGGGGAGAAGGACGTTCTGGAAGCGAAATATGATGATTAACAGTAACATTAGAGAGAGAAAGAAAAGACAGAAAGATTCCACAAGATTCCACATGAGTTAGAGCAGATTTTGCAATAAAGGTTTATTTTAATGTAACCAACTTCTGGAATGTATTATTAAAGGCAAACTTAATGACAGACACGATTCTTCGTTTGCAATAGACGTCATAGCCGCCATGTTGGAAGAATTTGACAAAAGATTTTTCAATGAATTCTTTTGTTACATCTTCCAACATGGCGGACATCCCTTTTGTTATTGTGCTCTCTTGGGATTGATTGCAAACCAAGAATAGACTTCAGCTTGGACACTAATGTTTTCCCCTTTGACCACGTGTCATTCCCTGGGCCTGGTTGTACGAAGCTTGGATAGCGCTATCCGGCGGAAAAATCCTCATCCAGTGGATAAGTCGATGCTGTCGTCCAATAAATTTATCCACTGGATAAGATTTATTAGTTGGATAGCGCTATCCAGGCTTCGTACAACCGAGCCCTAGAGAATAACATTCTTTGTTTGAGTTGTATCCACATTCATGTGTCTTCTCATGTGTCTTCTCGTGTGTTAAACAAAGAAATGATGATACTCTAGGAAATGACACGTGGTCTAAAATGGGAAAACATTACGCCCAAGCTGAAAGGGTCTATGTTTAAAATCGTTCTAGTCTTAATACCAAACAGAATTTAATTCTTACTTTTCTGAGGTAGTTGTTCGAGAAGTGTAGCGAATGTCGCAGCCACCCTGACTCCAAGCAGTTGGTTCCCTTCCTCGTTATAATGCTGTAGGAGAGGGGAAAAACATATAATCTTAACTTTGTACTTAAAAACCTATTTAAAATATTCTTTTAGAATGCTCGAGTATGAATATGCTTTTAGAATGTCCATTGAAATTATCCCATTTCTATTAAAACGATTCCAGATAATGTTGAAAAAAATTTCTCGAGTTGTAAATTTTATCTTAAACACATGTTAGGGCAATTACGTCTACCTTCGTCAGTTACGAAATACATTATGTACAACATAAAAATTTATCGATAAAATGAAAAGAAAATACACCGATAATTAAAAAGAAGACGCAAAACAAATGATACAAAAGTATTAAATAAAGTGGGTAGCTTTGTCAGTTGTTGAATGTCACGTGACTTACCACGTCACGTGGTCCCTTCATGATTGAACAAGAGTCGTAGGTTGGTTTCCCGCATTTTTTAACCACCAGGGTGTAAAGATCGACGACTGGTATGCGATGACCACCCTCCATGATCCTGTTTCGATATATCAGAATAGATCAGACTTGATAAAAAGTGTTTAGTCTGATAACTAGTCACCGCGAATTGGGTCAAAGAAAAACGCGACACGACTGTAGCATTTGTCTTCACGTCTTCGCGCATGTTGCACGCAACCGCGATATTTAATCGTGTGTGTTTTTGACTTTGCATTCACGATTGCTTGGTGTTGCTGCCCGGGTTCAATTCCTGAACTTGCCATCTCATTCGAGTAGATTTTGTTGGATATCTCTCTTGATTTAACGGTTTTTGGACGAGTTCTGCAGTTTTCCTCTCTCCGCAGCTTGAAACTAACACTCTCCTAACTTAGACCGACCCAGAGGTTGTTTCAAGGTTCTATATCAGTGTGTTAGCTATGCCCTGACTAGCTTTCAGAGACTCTTCCAGGGTTCGTTCAGTGAGTTAGCAGTGTCCTGATTTTCATCAGACCCAATAAAATTTGCGTGCAACTGTCCTTTTCTGAGATGGTGAACATGGTGCATTGTGGTCTAGTGAGAACAAACATCTTAGTCAACCGGCATGCCTTTTATAGCGTTTGGCTTTTACCAAAGCTTAGACCACATTGCATCCCAAGAAAAAACCCACAGAAATAAACATTAACTCCACCCAAAATACAAGTGTATATATCAGATGTATAGATCTTCTTATGTTTACCTCACCGCCTCTGCATTGAACTTTTCTATTCGATCGTTTCTTTTCTTGTCGCTAGGGAACGGTGTGGTGAGAGCGAATGCCACCTTTGCTCCAGTCTTCAAGAAAGATTCCTTTAGTTTGAGTAAATTGTCCTTGTATTCCTCGAAAGGAACATGTTCCTTTTGAAAGAAAAGTAAAAACATAAAAATGAGAAATATGAAATAAACTAGCGTCATAAAAAATGTGCACATGCGCACTTGGACGTACTTTAATTTCCCAAATCGAACTGTTCACCTGCTGGGAAGACTGTTTTCGAGGATTTTTTTTCTTATTTGGTTAATGAAAAATAACCGAAGACCATACTCCCAGACCCGAATGCTGAAGCGTCGTATGGCAGCGCAAAGCATTTACGGCTATGCCAGAGATTTCGACCCCAACACCTCTATCCCCGGGAGGACTTACAGCCTGATCAGGAAGCTCGGCAAAAGCCTAAGGGAGAGGTTAGTCGGCCCCTAGACCGTAAATGATTAACCCCTTGCTATGACCAGCAAACCCAATATGTCGCTCGTGAGAATGAAGGTTTGTACTCATGATCACTTCTTTCCCATGTGGGATGAATTTGAAAAACATGCAAATTCGGAGTAACCAAAATTGAAAGCTTCTCTCGTATTTCCGGTCCTATCTCACTGCGCTAATCAACTTGCGCTTATTTCTTTCAATTATTTTCTTATCCTATCAATTAATGTTAAAATGTCAGCGCAGCTAGATGGGGCAGAAAATGACCTAGAAGTTCCAAACACGAAACTTACCTCAGGAAAGCGTTTGCTGTAGTCAATGTCGTGCATGCCAAAGTTGAACAATATGGCGTCGTAGCTGGTTGGCTCCATGGCAGTAGTTTTCAGAAAAAGAGGGAGGCATTTTAATCCATGGCGCGAATCCATCGCACCTGAACCACGGGCAAAAGGGGCATGTTGGACTTGGCATATGTTGCTGAGTAGAAACTTGACGTGTTTTAGATATCTAGAAAAATGTTGAGTAAAAATATCTTGTGAGAAAAGGATAAACGAGTAATACGAGTCAGTGGCGTAACCAGGGATCTTGCAGGGGAGGTGCACAGGCAATGATTTGCAGAACCAAAAAAAAACGTAACCGAAAAAATTCCCCAAGAACCAAGAAAAAAAAAAAAAGTAATTTAAAGTAAAAGGAGATAGATGATCGGACCTTAAGCTTTTATGGGGGGAAGGGGGGGGGGGGGGTCGCACGTGCACCCTGTGCTCACACCCTGATTACGGCCCTGCGAGTGGACTGAAACAGACAGACAAATCCACATAGGCATAATAACTATGAAGTCCTTGGTGTCGGCCCTACTTGCCACAAAGGCATAAAGGATGGTGATGGTTATGAGAATAATTATAAAAATACATTTCGATGACATCTTGTCATAATAATCAACAGACACGCACAATGGAACGGACAAACATACGCAAGGACGTATACAAAGTCAAAAGAAAATACGTTTAGACGATCAGACAGACAGACACTATGACAATACACACACACGGATTTGTAGACAGACAAATACAGCCATGTTTATAGTCAGATAGACAGAGAGTTATTTACCCCAAAGCAATAGAGTCTCCTATGACAAGGCAGTTCTTTAACCTCGGGTTTGGTCGTAAGGGAGGGCCAGGATTACATATGCGCGATGAGTTGTGCTCTTTGAACTCAGCATTAGTAACCAGCCTGCAAAAAATACGATTAACGCTTCGTGATTTGCTTGTCCTTCTTTTAAAAAAATAACTTCAATTGAAATCATTTACATCTGGAATAAACCTTATTAGCGATACGGCGGCCATCTTGAATTCTGTTGTTTTAATGAAGACATAATGAGATGCCGAGGGGACAAATATCGAAAATTTTATAGCCTCAACAGCTTTCAGGATGTATTTTTATATAATTTTGCCTTCTTTAATGACAAGCACATCTAAAAAACAATTGAATTTAATGGTAGTTGGAACAATATGCGAACCAGCAAGACTCCAAATTATTTGAAAAAGTAACCACGTCACTCTATGTTTTATAAATGTTCAACGTTTGCCCCCTCGGTATCTCATAATTCAAGATGGCCGCCGTATCAGTAAAAAGGGCGATTTACGTCTTGGAATTGGAAAATACAGAAGAATTCGGAGGAAACGCCCAACTGAAGACAAGGGGACAACTGGTAAGCCAATCTTCCGCAAATTAGGGCGGTAGAGGATCAAACCATTACCACAGTGGTGAGAGAAAGGCGCAATAACAGCACATGCGCACACCAAACGTGTTTCCCCCGATCTCTAATATCGAAAAATATATATTGTCATTTTCTTACTTTGAACCCGATGATGATGAAGGAAGCAGGTGTGATTGAGGCTTTGAAAACTTTGTCACCCCAAACTGCATAGTCTGAGGGCTTGCCGTGGTCTGTTGTTGTATAGACTGCACGGCAAGGGATTGCACAGGCGCAGGAGTTGCTACTGTAGATGTTACACCTTGATTGGCAGGTGTCATTGGAACTGACATGGCAGATGATAATGAGGATAGGTCTTGAGTTGTAGGCTGGGTTTCTATGACACTAGATTCAGGGTACCCCGGTATGTAGGGCTGCTGGACCGGCTCTTGAGAGACAGGTGATTGCATGGTCGAGGGGAAGGATTGGTCAGAACTGACCACTGCTATACCGTCCTGGGGAGGGTAGGGGTTCGTTGTCATGCTGGGAGACTCGGTAGTTGATATCATGGTACTTTCCATCCCATCTTGGTAACCATACATCTATAAGGTAACGTAACCATGGCGATATCAATGGCAATCACATTCTAAGACATTCAATATGATCAGTCAGTCAGTAAGACCAAAAATGTTCTCTTTTATAGAGCGTTTCCGCATGAGGCCACAGCCGCCATATTGGAGTACCTTTAAAAATAACTTCGTCATTTTTTTTGTTAGGTACACCAATATGGCTGCCATCTCTATTGTCAGTTAACTCTCTGGGGACTATGCGATATGGACCGTTTAAGGCGCTATTAAAATTTACAGTACGTTTTTATTAATATTGACTTTTGAATGTGATAATCATTTTTTCCCCATGTAAATTTGGGTTAGGCTTTCATCCACATTGCAAGGAAATTTTCTATACACGGTTTTTGTATGAGTTGGAAAAACGTGTACCGTGACACTAAATTGGTTTTCACTCTAAGCCAATCACCTATCGAAAGACCCGGAAAACTTCCAATCAAATGTAAAGCTTGAGTTAGGAAACCATTTAAAAATCGCGAGTCGACCACCTCGCTTTTTCACAGTGTGGCTCACTAAATGAGTTCAAAGTGCGATATTAATTTTCGAGCACACTGTTTTCATAAAGATAATTTGAAAAGCTTAATTGCGTCGCTGAGTTTGTGTAGAGCAAGAACTATATGATGAAAACAACCGGTGCGTTTCAAAACAATATGATGCTCCACGCGAAAACATCCAGAAAACCATCCCAAAACTTGGCTACATACTTTACTTACTAGGATCGAATTTACTACAATTTTACAGGCTCATAATTAGATCTAGATATCTTTTAAGCAAAGGCTTTGTGTTCTTTCTTAGACATATTTAAATTGCACTTTTTATAAGTTTTTGAGTCGGTAGTATGAATATAATTATCAAGGTTGACAAATGGGGTCCTGTCACGACTTCTTTACCACCTGTAACCTTTTCCTGGTTAGAACAGCTCTGTCATCCCCACTTCTTGTAGTATAATATTCATTAGAATAAACATATTTCAAAGATTATTTAGAAAATGTCTCAAAAATCTTAGCAAATTAATCTTGCGACCATTCTTTTACTAGGTCGCGAAGAAAATATTTAGTAATTTGAATTGTGTGGACAAATTCTCTCTACTGACAGGGCATCCCACCTGTCAACAGGCAGTACACACAAATACAAGAGGTTATTGATTAACAAGGCCTTCGCTAATAAAAAACCAAATTAAATAATGATCATGAGTTATGAGAAAGTCTGTCCTACCTTTTTTCGTGCTTTCCAAAAGTCTTGTCTGCTACGGTACCAGCCCGGAGACAAAACGTACTTGGATGTGGACGAGAAATATCGATTCGGGTTTGGGCGCGATGCAACTCTACGAAAGTCTAAATAACTCCTAGGTCGATAGTTATACCTATAGTAGTATTGGCCATGAGATATCCCAAACACAGAATAAGCCGTTAGGAAGGCTAATGTTATCAAATATTCTACTCTCATAGCTTGTCATGGTCTATCGTCCTTGTCGAGTAAGGATCTTCGCGGTGGCGTTTTTTCGCGTTGAGTATTTTTAACTCACATCTCAGTTGTTGTTTTAAAAGATTGCCAGTGAACGTAGAGGAGATATTTGTTAGGTGATAAGACGTGTTTACGAATCGCAGATCTGTTGACAAAATAATTAAAAAATCTAAAAACAAGTATGACGCGAGTCGCAGCAAGGCGGAGCGAAGTTCTTTAGGTAAGTGACGAAGAACAGTTCATGGTCACACCTTTCTGTCATGCTTTTTCGCTCTACGATTAGCAGTTAACATCGTTTTTTCCTTCTAAATGTCACCCGTTTGTTCTAGTTATGGCTACCAGTGAATGAGTTTTTTCAAGCGTAGAGATATTTCTTTCAGAACATTTAACAAGAAATGAAACGAAGCATGATTTAGATTCCAACTCCAGCCAACCAGCTTTTGGTTTACCCCGATGAAGGACTAACGTCCGAAACGTCAGTTTCATTTTTACATACCATACGGTGTTACAAATTATCTATCTATCAATTGTTTTACTGAAAACACCGACGCAGTTTACACTAGTTTTCACTAGTTTTCCACCTTAGCTTTTGACACAATTCACCATAAAACATTATTTTTAATTTAACTTTTTATCTTCCTCGTCAGTCTCTTATTCTAGACGCCGTAGCTTTTGCCATTCGTCAATCCGGCAAAAGCGAACTTGCCGCGAGGTTGTTTCAGGGTTCGATCTGTGAGTTAAATCTGTGAGTTAACGCACCGACGTTTTGATTTAGTAGATCAGCCCAGATGCGGTTTCAGGTTGCGATACTGTGAGTTAGCCAGTTTAGATCAGCCCAATAATAACTTTTGATTGAAAACAGATTATCACTATAATATCATGATTTTTATCGTCTTGATGTCAAAAAGAGAAGAAATAGACCCTATATTCGTCTAGGTGTAATATTTCCTACAGCTGTGTATGAGACTAAAGAAACATGGATATGGATACAATCAAAATAAATAACCTTACTCTCAAGAGAATGACACGTGGTCTGAAATGAGCTGAGAACATTATACGCCCAAACGAATAAGGCGTAGACGGCACGACTGTTTAAAGTACGACGCGACACAAGACTGCAACGAAACGAAACTGACGAAAGCTTTAGAGCAAATTGCGTATGATGAAAAACGTGACACGTTCGAGCATTTTGATTGGACGATGAGCAGTGACTCGCGGCTCGCTCTGATTGAGTCAAAGGATATTATTATTCCGTACCATGAGCGCGGTGCCGTGCAGTTTCACACTGATTCATATCGAATCGATTTGCTCTAAACGCTGCTATTTGATATCAGTATAAAAACACTTTATTATCAGTGAAACATTTAGAAATAAAATAGCAAATAGAAAGAGTTACAAAAACTTAAAATTTCCTATAGCTAGACCCCTTGGCATGTGACGTCAAAGCAGCTCGATCCGGGCGACAAAACAAAAGGATTCCAATTATCTCCCGTGAATTGGAACCTATTAGAGAGTTTTAGATTGACTTTTTTTTCTCCCCGCAAACGGCAAACGTGACCATGTTTTCATAGCTTTCCTGTATTTTACTTTACTATTTACAAACCTTCTCACCAAGCGCAAATACTCTTTTGTTTTTCTAATACTTGGACTTTTTTGCGATTCTTTTTCAGTAATTTAAAAGAATTTTTTACTGGTCAACTGACGTTTCACGTTTGCCGTGAACGTGAATCTAAAACTCTCTATTGTTTTTAGTTTTGGACCCCAGATTGAGCTGCTGAAACTTTGAAACTTTTTAATAATATCTCATTTATTGTTTGTTCTAATCAGATAAGAATTTTTACCAAAGCATCTTCCTTTATAGTATATATAGGTTTTTGTACAAAAAGATAATGTTCTCTCAATAATAAGCTTATATTTTGTTTAGTCTGTTTGATCGTTTTGTTTTTCGTCAGATTTTTTTATTGTTCCATTTTGAATTTTGTCTCCATTTTCTTTGCTTTTTCTGGTTAGCGGAAATGTTAAGCGCAACTCTTCTGATGCGCTAAGAATGGACGAGATGATCGAGAAGAACATGGAAAGACCAAGGATTATCACTAAAGCACGCAGTACTTCTAATAAACCGTCTGGGACGTTTTTCGGGGGTCCCCCTGAAAATCAATACATAGAATTATTGATTGTAAGTAGAACCCTCCTAAAGCGACCACCCCAGTGGCGATCGTTACATAGAGGTTTGTGGCGAACAATCAAGTGAGCTAGCATATGGAATTAATGAGCCCAAGCTTGAACTATGGAATCAGCCAGAGACAAAGCCGTAACAACACATTCTACAAATGCCACCATGTCATCGTCTGTTGGCAAATATTTGTGAATATTTTGATACTGAAATGAGGTGCGCTAACCCAGAGTAAATTAGCCCTTAACCATGCAGGAAGACAGCGGTATCTTACGACCTTGAATTGAAGGTCTACCCATTCAAAGCCCATTTTATCCACTTACCTTGATTAGGCACCAAATCTCCAAACCCTATCGTCGAGAAAGTCACAAAACAAAAGTAAATCCCGTCAAAGAAGTTCCAGTGTTCTGTCTGCGAATATAGCGTCGCTCCAAACAACAGCATGATAATTACAAATCCAAGCGTCCATACAAGTGTTCTTGTCCGAAGAACTTCAACGTCTTTTTTACTCAATTTGACGATAACCAGATAATGAATGTAATGGATAAGATCGTTGACGCGATCGCCAATGTTTTTGAGGATCATTAGGTTGAGCGGGATTCCAAAAAATGCAAAAACCATACAGAATATTCGTCCTTCCATAGTTGCGGGAGCCAAGTGACCATACCCTTAAAATATATTAACAAAATTCAAAATTCATGATGTGCATTAACGGTGATGGTTAAAGCTACACAAATTAAGGATAGCAGAGTTGCGCAACTGCGCAAGTAGTGGTCTTCTTCGATTAACGATTGTCCAGGGTGTTAAATAAATGCTAGTCTCCTAAGCAGTCGCAATCTCGAGCCCAGAGTCTTCCGGCTTTTTGGTCAGCGGGCTGTCGCCGGTGAGACCAAGCGCTGACGACAAGGTAGGAAGGCGGTGGAAGACTGTGGGTCGTTAGTTAGTATAAAACGCCTGCTTTTCGTTACTTCTATTGGGACATATAATTGTTATTGAGGAAATACATAGTCAACTTAAGGCAGCCCGTTGTTATTCACTTATTTCTATCGGAAAACAATAGGCAAGGCTCGCCGCACTGAACAGATACTGAACAGATATGTTTATTGTATCCTTGTATTGTACTATTTCTAGTTTAAATTCAGATGTATCCCATCAAATAAAATGGTGGATAATTTTCAATCCGTATATAGCGTTGGGTAGCTCAATAAATCACAAAGGTGTTAGTTAACATTTGTACTATAGGGGATTTTACAGCGACTACAGACACTTTGCACCATCACGTGTCAGCAACCATGTTGGATGGCAGGAACAAAACGATCGTTTTACATGAGAAAGAATTCAATTCCCAAGAGCAAAGGAATTTTATTGTTCTGCCATCTAACCACAGGTAGTCCAAGCTGTATTATGGGCGCGGGCACGTGATGGTACAAAAAATCTATAGTATTACGTTGTTCAACCTGTTTATTAAACACGCTTGTGCGCCTTTGAAGCAAAATATTTTGTCGAGCAAATGACAGTATCGATGTTTTAACATTGAAAAGCAATCAAAAAGGGAACTGAAAGTTTTTAAAATTTAGCCTCAAATACGAACACAGTTTAATGAGTTGATGACTTAGCAACATTTGATTGAAAAGATCACGGATTCAAGGGATTAAAAGAAAGGGTTCCCCCTCTCGTGTTATTCTTCTTAAAGTTGTTTGTTCACCCAAGAATGACCAAATTCATACTCACTGCAAACATGATAACGCTGTTGGAATCAGTTTTGCTGCTCCTAGTTTACACTTGATATTAATTATATTCTTACCTATTGTGGTAACAACACTCCATGTAAAATACAGCGAGGCATAGTAAGACCATCTTGATATACACCAGCTATCTGGCGGCCCACCACAGCCATATTTCGTCGCCATCTCTATCTTACGTACTAAGAAATCAAACTCCTCTTTAGAAATATTATACTTGTTAAAAAGTGTCTGTCTTATTCCATTCAAATGATCAACTTGATGAGCTTCATTTTCGTTCTCTAAAACCTGAAATACAGCTGCTCCGCAAAAGAGATAAACGCCAAGAAGAACTACAAGACAAAAGAGTCGTTTTGTGTCGCTCTTGAGCTGTATCGCCATCAAATTCCATCGCTTATGGTCTTCTCCCACCTCCCTTTTCTCGAACAATGGGGTTTTGTAAACGACAGGGAAGAAAATTGCTTAAAGACCAGTTTGGTGGACTGACTGATATGGATCAATGGTCGCCGAACGAGTTAAGAACTCGCGCATGTGCAGTGCAAACAAGAAAGCCTGACCCTACATTCTGGTACCCGTTCAGGAAAAGTTCAACAAAATCAACTATTGTTCTCGGTCACAACTTGTTTTTTAGTAGTATAAATGAGCAACGCTGAAAAATTAAAAAATTAAATCAGACCAGCGCTAAAAGATACGAAATCGAAAATTGGACAGTTTTACGTTAATATATTCTATGAGTTGTGCTCAGTCCCAAATCTTAGATATTGCTAAATACTAGAAAAAGATTATATATGCTTCTATAACTAAATATTCTTTTTATGTAATTAGAGTATTTAAGGGCATCGTTTACCTACGCGCATCAACACGCGCATCTCATTGCTCAGCTCGTCCCAGGCTCTTGGCCTTCAAATCCAATATGGCTGCCAATGCCAAAAAAAAAAAAAAAAAGAGAATTTTATATTTTAAATGACACACAAACTTCTTTAATGATTCTATTTTTAAGCTGCTAATTTTGCTCTTATTATAATGCATTTTCACTCTTCAAATTAATTTAAAAAAGTTATGAAGACAGTTATTTTGATTATCATGAACGTCCTTAAGGTCATCGGACGCTATGTGACCGGCAGTAGTTTCTGGACCGGGAAAAAATTAAAAATAGACTCGACTGTAAACAACAAAATAAGTTTCTGTGTGTAACTTCGTTCAACTATGCTAATATTTTTTAGTTTAATGTCGTAACCAGATAGAGAATCAATCTAAATATTCGTTAAAATCTTCAGCCCTAAAAATATGATGGAATCGAATGATTTGATTTTGTGTGAAGGCCAAACGTACTATGCGCATACGTGGAACACTATTTACTATGGAGTGCGTTGCATTGAAGTTTGAACTGCTATCTAGCCGAAGGTTGATTCAATACGTGGTATATATATTATCAATATATTATGAGGTGTTTTTAATTGGGATTCCTGTGTATTACTCTCCGATCAGACCACAGGTAACCCACTTATTGATAGAAGTGACACTAAGCGAGTCCTTAAAAAATCTTCAAGATAACCATATGTACATAAACTCACAAGACGCGCATAACATTTCTTAACAAAGACAGAATAGTTAGAAGAAGCTATAAAGAAGCAAAAATAAGTATTTTCCAGAAATATGGTTTCGTGTTACTGCGAATCAAAACAGCCGTAATATAAGGTGGAGATTCCACCGGCAATTCATCATCCAATCAGAAGCGTCGTTCTATTCTACTATTCTTGGAAGGAAAAGATTAATCACATGATACTGACATGCTTTTGAGGGACATCATCTGCAACGGTGTTTATGCAGCAGAATGGTAAAAATATGACTGCATTTTGATCCAAATTTTATTTCACTTTCATCCTAGCCTGTTAAAAAAAGCACAAAGAAGCTAAATTATTATTTTTTCCACAGAGTTCAGAGGGAGAAAAGAAAGAATATTTGTTCAAGGTTCTAGTTATTGGTGATCTTGGCGTAGGAAAGACGAGCATCATCAAAAGATATGTGCATCAGTTCTTCTCAGTGCATTATAGGGCTACCGTATCCTTGATTTAATAAGCCAGCTTGTTTTCAAGGACTTCCTTTGTCCATAACTTAAATAATTGAATTTGCACACTAAACAATGTGCTGTGAAAGTCTGCGCTGTGACTGCAGATTTCCGCTTTGCAAGGGTTGCCTTGTAATCATAAGACATTTTTTTATTTGCAAAGTCGAATATTTTAATACCTTTTTTCTACTTTAGTACAAACGGTCCAATATAGACGTTAGTTGTGTTCTCGTTTGTTTGACCTAATGACTTCTAGACGTTTGGATTTTTGCATTTATTTCCATCAATCAAAAAATAATTACTAGTAAATCATTTGTCTAACTCAGTTTGATGTGCTTAAGCTTACCGTCGTTTGCATTGCTACGCGGCCTTCCCAGACAAAAATCGTGATGTGCGCTTTGCAATAGACTGCCATCAATCAAACACATTGACGCCATTTACACGCGTGTGATTCAAAAGGCACCAAAACTTCGGTTGATTGTTTACAAGTATTATGAGCCATACTCACTGGGCCTATCCGGGCCGATCCAAACGCGTGTAAATGACGTCAACTTGTTTGATTGACGGCAGTTTATTGCAAAGTGCGCGTCACGATTTTTATCTGGGGTGGCTGCGTAGGAATGCAAATGCCGGTAAGAAATTTTTTTGAAACATGGAAAAAAGGCTAATATCCAGCAATTGAATTTGCCAGTAGAAGTCTTGACCTTACTATCTAATTGATAATAAATTATTGAATTAAGTATTTCTATGCTATTCTTTAACATTGTCAAGATTGGTGTTGACTTTGCTCTTAAAGTCATTAACTGGGATGAAGATACACTTATCCGTTTACAACTCTGGGATATAGCAGGTGCATGATACTACAGGGCAGTTTTCGTACGACTATGAAAAACTCAGTGCCACATGCATGCCTTGTCGGGTTGTTGATCTTTTCTAGAATTTTTATTGGCAGATCTTTTTCTCACTCAATATGTGATTAGGTAGTGCCGTGACCTTGGTTCTGACCATCTCCACGCAGTGTTCATGTTGTGTTTCGGGTACTTGATTAGATGGATGGCAAATTTTTTTTGCAGTGTGAATAGTGTGGTGTATGCCTTGCCGTATCATGGCTGCATTCCTGAAGATGCAGCAAGCTTTTCACAGTCATTTGGAAAAAAAACCTGCTCTTTCTAGTCTATGATATTTAATACACCTATGCAGCTACAATGTATATGCATTTACATAGAATCATAGGGCCTGTACTGTACCAAACTTAAAGTTTCCCGAGAATAAAATAATTTATGCTTTACGATTTTCCTTTTTAGGTCAAGAAAGATTTGGAAATATGACAAGAGTAAGTATAGAGCAAAGAAGAATATAATGAAAAGCTTTTCAGGCTGAGATAGATGTGGTGGTGATGAGGGTTGATTGAAGGGATGTTATATATATTAATTTATCATAGTGGTCCCAGTTTGATGTCTGCACAGTAAATAAGAGTAAAAAATAAGTTAAAATCTAAAAGGGATGGCTGTATGATGTGTTTCACACACCTCATAATAGACTACTTCAATGATACGGCAGCCATCTTGCCAAGGACAAAACAAAACAAAGATGACAGAAAGTATATGTAGAGTTTTGTGTGTTTGTATTTCTTTTATGGGTAAAGGTGATGATGTGCTGTCTTAATAAATCTCTTGTTGTATTGTCTTTTGGTGACGGAGCTGTTAATTTCAATCAAAGTCATTATTGTAACATTTCTTTATTTGTCCCCTTGATGCCCCATGATGCCTTGCAGTCCAAAATGGCTGCCATACCGTTAAAGTAGTCCATTGTCCTTTATCAGCTACTTCTTTAATAGTATGCATGCACAGGGATAGCAGAGCACAATTTAAGGGGGGGGGGGGCTAATCTTTGTTTCAAACTAGACTTAGACTAAGACTTTAGTATAGACTCTCTGGCTAGTTCATGACCTTCTGCTATTATTTCAAAACTTAATGAAACCCATTTGACTCTTAAATTTCTCTTAGTTTCAAACAAATATTATCCCCCCCCCCCCACCCCCCACTTTAAATATTGCTCAGCTGCAATACACAAAATATTCACAGATTAAAATGCAATATTGTTTACTTAGGTGTATTATAAAGAAGCTGTTGGGGCATTCATTGTATTTGATGTTACAAGAGCATCAACATTTGAAGCCGTACAGAAATGGAAGAATGATCTTGATAACAAAGTCACGTTACCAACAGGAGAACCTGTACCGGCTGTTTTATTAGCAAACAAGGTATAGCCAATATGTGAAATGGAAGATTCTAAAATGTCTAAGTTTTTTCAGTCAGTATATTTTGATCTATGGAAGGGTTAGGCTTCTTTATTATTTACAGGAAGGCTGATGCAATTTGTGCTAATGCATGTATATCTTTATCCATGAAGTAAAGTCTGTCCTTTATATGGTTGTAGTTAAGAGAGCCAAGAGTGGACAGACTTTCTCTTAAGAGGGCAAAAAATAACGGATAGGCATAGGACAATTTCCAGCCAAAACTGGAACTTGTCCAGTCAAATCTTTGCCTTGCTTGTCATTTTGACCACTGACATTAAGCCAGAAATGAGGTATTTGACTGAGCTAAAGCTAATTTGGCTGGTCACATGAATGAAGACAGAACAGGCATTCTTTTCTTCTTTAGAAGCCAGGAGTGGATTACCCTCGATGATGAACGGTGACTAATTAAAATATTTTTGAATAAATCCACAGTGTGACCAAGCTAAAGAGGGATTAGTCAATAACAGCAGTCAAATGGATGAGTATTGTTCAGATAAAGGATTTATAGGCTGGTTTGAAACCTCTGCAAAGGAAGATATAAATGTTGGTGAAGCTGCGTCATTCCTTGTTTCCAAGGTAACCATAGGCTGAGATCCTCCTCAAATACAGAAGAGAATACTGGAATCTAGTTTGTAATGATTATAATATCATTGTTAAACTTTCTACCAAAGAATCTTTCCACCAAATAATCTTTTATCTTTCTCTTTTAATGTCACAAAAATGCATGGATAAAAATGGGATGGCTTAATAAAAGTGAGGGTCAGATTCTTATTATAGGAAACTTTTTTTAATGCTGCTTATGACTGTGTATTCTGTATCACGAGGATTTGTTGATGGTGTGGTTAATCATTCCCTTCACCAGCTCCATGGATGTGCAATATTTTATAAACTGATTAAAGCTTGAAATCTTTTTTTTTTTTATTTCTACAGATTTTAGCAAATGAAAAAGCTCATAATTTCGATGACATCCCTAAAGATCCTGAATCCATTACACTCCCTGACACGACATCTGGTGCAATGAACAAACAAGGAATGAGATCTGGTCAAATGGAACCACAAAAAAGTGGATGCTGTTAATAACAACAGAATTGATTGATAGGTTTTTAATTTCTTACCAAGTAAGAAAGTTAAGCTATAGAACTAATTATCACTTATTCTTTTTCATTCACTAAGTTCATGGATATTTTTAATAATCAGATTTCCCTCCAATCTTAGTCGAGGATCTTTTCATATAAGAATTTAAATAAATATAGTAGCAGTAGAAATAATTTTGGGGGCTTTAATTATTAGCACATTGGGGAGGGGGGATTGGCAAAATCACATATAAAGCTTTACAAACATAACCCAACCCCCTCCATGGTAGGAGCAACAACTTCATAACCCCCTCATCATCCTGCAATAATTCTCAACCCCCCTCAGTATGTGGTAACCCCCCTCTAAACACTTTCGCAAAATAATGTAACCCCTCTACAATTTTGCCGACCCCACATGCTAATAAACCAAAGCCCCCTTGGCCTAAGCTAGAGGTTGAATTTTTTTTTTTTTTGCTTTTAATCCCATTTAATTACCATTATTATTAATGTAAGTGTACACAATGATAGGAAATTACCAAAAAGAAAGAACAGCTAGAAAGAGATAGCTGCCTGTTGAGTAGGCTAGAATGGCTTCAGAGAGTTTCTTCTTCCAGCCTAAGAAATTTTGTATTATAATTTATTAATTCATTACAATATTCTTCATGTAGGAGTTGAATTCCAGTGCACCCCAAGATTTATTGTGGTAATAATTATTAAGAATTATATAGTAGAGTATAAATATATAGATTAGCAAGTAAAGCACTGCTTTGCCTAACCTCCTTTGGAATGGAATCTCAATTGGTAGATTTATGTATGATTTATGTGTACCACATGAGAAAAAGAATGGCAGAAAGAAACACAGCTCTTGTAATGTACGACATGGTGCATTTAGTCCAATAATTCTGGCAATACTGGTAGTTGAAGTTTGCATTAGTGAACTTATCCTTAATGTTTCTGTTTAACCATCTGCTTTGAAGTCTGAAGCTCTTTTACTCTGACAAAGGACTAGCGTCCGAAATGTCAGTAAGTTTTTTCATCTTTTCACGGTGTATAACTTACCTTTTCATCATTACTGCTTTGAAGTCCATTTTCGTTTTTGAACGCTACTACAAATTGCAGTATCTTTTACATTGCTACTACAGATGCATGCTGCTCAAATGTGATCATGTAGTACACGAAAATCTCATGATCACAAATCTACTGCCGTGAGATGTGTTCCAACAGATGTAATACCACGTATTGTATGAAATATTTCAACAGTTATGAGGCACTGTAATTAGATATTAGTTTTGTACCCATTACATCATTTGTTCTGAAAAGTGATTAGCAATGACGTGAGAAAAATTTATTTTAATTTTGACAAACATGTCATTTATTTTTAAAACCAATCATTACTATTTATTGTTGAAGTGCGAACAGCAAAACTTGAGGTCTTGTTTGCTGACTAGCATTTCGATGAACATCAATTAAAGAACTAAAATAATAAAACACTATAGTTTTAGGGAGATTTTAAACTCCATTTTACAGTTCCGTTCCAAGCCGAGGCTGGAGTTTCCGCGCATCAAAAAAGTATAGTTTTGCTATGCGTGGAAACTGCAGCCTCGACTTGCAACTATTATTCGTGGTCACTCGAACCGAACTGTAAAATGGAGTATTAAAGATTTTAAAGGATTTGAGGAATTTAATACATGTATCTTTAATGTAGTCAAAAATCTCCTTCAAAATATTAATTTTTTGGAATTTATGTTCCTTGAAAGACGGCCTTCGAAATGCAAGTCAGCAAACAAGACATTTAGCTTTGCGGGCCGTACTTCAACAACAATGGTAGTAAGCCTGGTTTTCACTTGCAATGGGGTGGAAGTCCAAATCATTCCACACATAAAACTGTGAAAGAAACCCCTCATAATTGTAAGCACAAGCCAGGAAAAAGTGATTCTTCCAACTCAAATTGTTATTTAGACAATGGAAAATACAATTGTAAAAATATAAATAAAAAAACGTTTAAATCAAAGTTTTTTAGAGGTTTAGAATTTACTCTACAGCCTAAGGACCTTAACTACCAGTGGCCCTGTTTTAATCCTTAATCTTTGATTTGAGACAAGCGCAACAATGTAATAAATTGCCCTTGCAAGACCTTCTTAGGCAGAATGAAGGTATAACACAAATAACTTTTCTATTTGTGCAAGCACAATTAAACCCTTTTCCATTTGAGAATTATTCTTGTTTTTTTATCAGCCCAGAGGTTGTTTCAGGGTTTCATCTGTGAGTTTGACATGCCCTACCTTAGATCAGCCCAGAAGTTGTTTCAGGGTTTGATCTGTGAGTTACATGTAACTCTGCCCTGACGTTTATCAGTTGTCTCAGGATATCCTTTCTTAAGTTTGAAGGTGGGTGATACAAAGTTAATAGCGACCTTTAGATATGACGACGAGTACGAGATTGAGTACAAGTATGAGTTTTAAACTTGGTCCTGTGCACATGGTTAACACTAAATCGTAGTCAATTTCCGATTTTTTACAATCTAAAGTTTCAATCTATGTACATGATCACATCTACAAAAAGATAGTGCCTCTCTTTAAAAGTTCGTACTCATACTCGTACTCATACTCGTTCTCGTACTCGTCATCGGATCTAAAGGTCTCTAATTACTTGTACTGTAACACTCAAAAGAACAAACAAAAGCTTTCTGATAAAAACCACTTTATTTATCTTACAGCCACACGCTAATCAAATAGTTAAATCTATTTGATTAAAAGCAAACAATTTGATGAAACAACAGATTTGAAGTCAACTTAATTTACATGTAGAATCCCAGAAGGTATCCTTGAAGAAAGAATGTTAATTGTTTTCTTAATCTCAGAATTTCCAGTTAGACTTGGAGGCTACTGTTTGTCCCACAGTTCTCGTTCCTTGCGCTCTGCTTTAACTTGCTGGATTATTGGGTCCAGAAATGGAACATCCTATAATCAAATAATTGTATACCATAATAAGGGATTCAGCATTGGATGCTTTTTTTCCTCTGACACAAAACACTATTTTAAACAAACAGGATGCAAAAATAATTTTATTTGAGCCCAAAAAAGTCCACAGGTCAAAATTCTGTCAAAATCACTGGTTGCGCTGTAAGTATAGTCTCAACTAATCTTTTTTTCTATGAATATTTTGCCAATGAAGATATTGAAAATGAACATGGTAGGTTATTATCATGTCACAGCAATGGTAAGACATGCCAGAATTGGTAATAATGTTTCACTAGTTTTTCACAGTCATACCAGATTTTCACAGTCAAATTGAAGTTTACAACAATGTGGGCCATACTGCATGAAGTGCTGAATCATGTCTGTGTCATAATAGTTGCCAAGCATTTTGATTGGATAAACCCATGGTCAAATTTGAGCACTACTGTAAGTTTGATAGAAATAAATTCTGCACCATGTTTTGGATCCTATGCCATTATATTCCCTATTCCAGTTTAATCCTGTTAATAAAGACACCCATTGGACAAGCATGGCTTAAAGTAAAGGCCAGTAAGTTGCCGATCATAATAAACTGCCAAATTATTTTGAGCTCGGTCCTACCAGGTTTCTGGCTCAACATTACTGGTCAAAATGACTGGCAAAATAAACATTTGACCAGACAACTTCCTTTATTCTGAGCGGACATTCTCCAATGTCTGGCTGTTATTTTAAGCCCTGGACAAGCAGAACTGTCAAGCAAGATGTGGTGTACTAATAGGGTATCCATATCATGCAGTAAAAGGACACAGGACTAAAAAACAAGTGGGTGTCCATAATGACTTGGCATACCCAGTCAAACAATACTCACCTCGCTAGGTTTTGTCCACAGTTCCTCTGGCAATATTGTTTGTTTCATGGTGACATCAATGGCTCTCTTGATACGGAAGTTCCTCATGTTTAAGGAGTCTTCTGGTATTCTCTTCAAAGCTTCAGTAACATCAGGATCATCTTCTATAAGAAGATCTTCTTTGTGTAAACCTGAAAAATCACATGCACATAAAAATAAATTGAAATTTACTTTAGGGTACATCTATACTATGGCTATTTCAAAGGCTTTAATTTGTTTAAAAAAATGACTAAAGATCAAGTCAATAAAACCGGAAAGAAAGAGTACCCCATAATAATAATAACTAAATCAGCTAATATATAAATAATTTTTAGCACTTTAGGAACAATATTGACTGAATTGTATTTTCAACTTTTTCAAGTAAGTTAAAATTGGGCAGAGGCAGAAGCAAGTTTTATGAATATTAGAATAACGAGAGCTATAGAAGCTAGGGAAGCTAAGCTTATGACAAATGCATATTAATTTTTACTATCCAGCTCAAATTTTTTTCCCAAATAAACGGAAAAAAAGAGGAGCAATATTCTGTTAACTGAATTTAAAATAGTACATCGACAAATATTTTTTAAGTAACGTAGACTCTTGTAAGGACGTTGCTTATGTAATATTTCAAGTGAACTTTAAGTAAAAGTTTATGCAGCATTTCACATAGCTTTCCCGTGATATTCTAACTACATATCAAAGCAAAACATGCGAAAATAACACACCTATCTGTCTGTATCCACAAGCGTAGACATACCACTCTCTAAAAGCCGTAAAAACGCGTTGTCCTAAGGACAGACTCTGTGCTCCACGACTACCTAAAGACGCCATTTTGTTCATAGAGGACAAGACAGACCATAATATTCATTTTCGTTGCTTTCGTGAAATTTTCGTACAAGTTCTCGGAAATATTTCGAGTCATCATCGGATCAAACTATTCCAAATATTTTTAAGTCGATAAATGAACGTTTTGGACCATAATTTTCCGATTGGTTTTAGCCAATGAGAACATGCCCTGAAGCTTTACCTTGAACACAAGGTGAGCTTCCAAATCAAAACATGGCGCGAAGTATCCAGGAATAAAAGGACTCAGTGTTTTCCTTTCTTGTTTAGTTCATTTTTTGAGAAACTTCCTAGTAAGGAGCTGCAGCAAGCTCAGGGAAGGTTTCTCGCTTCATGAGTTCCTCCAAAGGAGTCTCACGAGGTGGCTCTTTTGCAGGAAAAAATACAAAAAAGTCGGAGGGTTTTTGGGGCTACCACAGTCTTGCTCGCGACGGAATAAATCTTCTTCTTAACAATGGCTTTGAAGAATCACAAAAATTATTCAAGAACCACAGGTTAGTCAAGCGACGATCTTTATCATTGCTACCTCGATAGTCAGTTCAATAATTGTCGTTTTTTCTATTTTTTTTTCGGGTACCGGTTTATGCGTAAAGTACAGTTAACCTGTTCGTCGACCCCCCTAAAGTGAAATAGCTTACGTGTAAAACACCAAAATATTTTCGCATGAGCACCAGATTTAGATCCCGATATTTGTTCTATCTTATGTGTTTTAATATATGGAAGTCATTTAGTTTCCTTAAACGCTTGGGGTTGAACCCCAAATTAACGGAATTAATTTATATTTCTAAAATAGTTTTTTTCCTTCGCTCATAAGCAACATTCGCGAGTAAAAATTATAGTTTCTGCATTTTGTCCTCTTTCCCTTTCCAATCCAGACTCTTTGTTTTCCTTATCTTTATTTCTAAACCCCATAGAGTTTAGTTTTGTTGGTGTTTTAGTAAAAATATTTAGTTTTATTTTTACAACTCGAAAGTCAAATGCTATAAAATATTAATTACTGACGGGCGACGTCCCGAGAAGAAAAATTATAAGGAATAAAACCAGAAAAAACATCTGCCTTTAAAATAAACTCCTACCTATTAGATCTTTCCGATATTTTCTACCTTCGAGTGGCCGACTTCTTATGTGCTTACAGCTCTACATTTCTTATTCGCTTTGTTTACATTAACTAAGTTAGTAATTTGTTCTAAAATGACAAAGCCGCTATTTCTTTACCTTTGGGAAATTTCTACCTGAAATTAATATTTCCCATTTTTAATCTGTAAAATCATGAATTTGTTCAAATAATTTATTGAATTCATAGAAGATGGAAGATATTCAGCTGTTTTTACAAGGTTGAGACAAAAGAAGTTGTAGACCAGTGTATAAAGTGTTATTTATTCAGTGGAAGTCATATGATCTAGAGATGAAAGTGCAGTTGTCTTCATGTCAGTTTGAAAACAATTCAAATTCAAAACACCCCAGAATATGTATCTAAAATGCTTAACCTTAAGGTTATATTTTCACAGGTTTGTATTCAATTAGCATCTTATTTCCCTTTATTTTGTCACACTTTTCATTTTTTCATTCTCAATCAAGGGTTGTAAGTCCATATATCAGGGCCGTAGCCTTTTCCCTTAGCCACTATAAGGGGCCATTTACATTGAGAAAACTTGTCCCTGGTAGCAGGGACACCTTTCTACTCGAGCCAACTATATCGAGCGTTTATATGGAAAGAAGTTGTCCCTTTAACCCAGGACAACTATCAGTTTCAATGGAGATATGCATGCTCAAACGAAAAAGTTGTCTTGGTTAGGTGAGTTAAAGTGTTTAAAAGGGGAAAAGTTGTCCGGGGTACCAGGGTCACCCTCTTTTGCAAAGAGGGTAGGCCAACCAATAGGGTGACCCTTTTAGCTGAGGCAAAGTAAAATATCTCATGTAAACGGTCGAGATGAATTTGCAAAGAGAAAATAGGGAAAAGTTACTGTAGCTCACACAGGGTAGCTCAGTGAAGAGGGTATCCCTTTTACTAGGGACAAGATTTCTCCATGTAAATGGCCTCTAAGGCAAGCCTCATGAAAAAGTAACAAATGCCCCTCAAAACTCTGGAAATCGCATTTCCTATGGTTTTGATTTTGAAACTTCCTGGGGGGGTGGGGGGGTGCATGCTCCCCAACCCCACCATCTGCTCCTTCCTTTTCCGCTCTAGTTTGCCTGGATAAATATTTAGGTCTGGATACAGCCCTGTATATGATGCCATTAAGTGTTTGTAAATTTTTTCATTTGCCTTTTTTCTCACTTTCCAGTTTTTTTATCATAGTCTATACAGTCATTTACATATTTAGTAGCATTCTCTTTTCCTCTTCTAGATTTTTCCTTTTTTCACCTTCAGTCAAGGGATTCAAGTCTATCTATAAGCACTTTTCTCCTCTCCATTTTTTATCTTTTTTATCGATCAAGGAGTGCAACTCTCTCTCCTTTTGCCTATTATTTTGCATTTTTGATTAAAAAGTTGACTGTCAAGGCTTTCTATCTTCTTTAGGCAATGTACTAAAAAACAAAAATCATTATAAGACAATCTCTCATAATGTATATTATATTGAAAGGCCCTGCTGTTCAATACAATGTAGATATTAAAAGGATTGTGGTTCAATAGAATTATGTCAGTTGAAGTGGTTACCTATGCTAGCGCTCCTACTCTCGATAATTACACCTGCCTTAGGTTATAAAATGAGTACAAACAAAAGGTATTGAGCCCGAATATTACTATTTTACCATTAAGGAGCATAAAATTGAAAGTGTTGCTCCAATATATGTGTGTATATATACCAGCATATTCGCATCTTAAGTAAACATTTTTGCTCCAACAAGTAGACACTTCAAGAATATTTATTTTGATATAGCTTTAACATTTCATTACAACGTCTGGACATTTGAGACATTTAAGATTTTAAAAATTCTGATATTGGTGATCAATTACAGGTCTGGTGATGTGTAAGACAGGTTTCAAGCGTTTTGATTGATTTTTTATGATGTTAAAATAATATATAATATCTTAAATGGGTTACCGGATCTATATGCTGATTTACCTAATAGATATTCTATTCATCAGCTTCTTTTTTCTTCAGTAATTATTAGTATTTTTCTTAGTTTTTAAGGTTAATATGTTTAAGACATTTACCTAATGGATATTTTATTCGTAGCTGATCAATTCATCAGCTCGATCCTTTTTTCTTCATTTATTAGTATTTTTCTTAGTTTTTAAAATTTAATATGTTAATTTAAAATTATTATTTTATCACCAAACGTTATTATTTTAATATTAATATATTTGTTGTCTTAAGGGTTTCTCCTGCCATCAACACAGAAAATGGTTATGTAAAAGTTTGGCAGGGAATTTTTTAAGTGAAGGTGCTCTGTCAATTAATTTAATCTTTATTCATCATAGCTATGTTCTCCTCTTGTCCAAAAGTTTGCACATTATGTGCTCAATGAATACTATTAATACATTAAAGTTCTGGTCGTTGATAGGTAATAATAATAATAATGACTTTATTTCACACAGAATTCAGAAACCTACCCACTTATTTACACTGAAGCTGTGCATAAGAAAAAAAAAAGATTATTATTAATTCAGAAATCAAATGGGTAAACTTGTCATCCATTTGTGGATCATTGGCAGGGGTGGCACATGTAAGGGTCTGATAACCAACGTGTATGATTCCTTTGAACATACCACATGTGATAGATGAGGCAGTAAGCCGTGTGGGATGGGCTCCAATATCAAATAAAAACATGCGTAATAGGTAAATTACGAGCCTTAGCCTTAGTCACATGTGAGTGGAGTTTGCACTAGCATATTGAACAACTATACAGAATTGAACATGCCATGTCGCCCAGAGACTTAGGGGACCCTAAGAGTCAACCAGATCGAGCGAGAGGCCAGTCGTTCATTAATTGATGCTTAATCAAGGTTGAACACTCCACTCCTTCTCTCGTACAATTCGGTAAAAAATTTGATCTTCCTTATAGGCTTGTATTCTCTTAAAATGGACTCAGTAAACTTAGACTTGACTTGTAATACTTATTAACAGTGTCTCCTAATGAAAGTCTTGAATGAACTACAAACTTAGCTAAGATGCTAAGGGATGTTATCAAACTCATTAATAATGCATGAGGAAAACACAACAGAAATCACGACCGTGAAGAGTGTTGTAAATCAGATACAAAATCGTGTTCATTTGCATAAACTTTAAGTTGGATTTTCTTGGGCAGATTCACTTTTATCTTGAAAATTTTAGTGAAACACAAAGGAACTAACCTAGTCGTTTGATAAGTAATCTACAGTATGAATGGCAGATATACAATCACTCGGCTACGCCACTAATACTGTATATATTAAGTATCGCATAACAATCAATCAATCAATCAATCAATGGTTTCTTTATGATAAAAATAGGACTGGTTACAATTTCCTTATTAACACTCAACATGACAGAAAATTTTCCACTGCATGTATTTGCAGATGAATTTGTGTAGTGCAACTCAAACATATTAGTGAATGTTCAATAGTAATGAATGCTATTAAAAGCTAGTAGTAGATGGATAATTAAAAGGGACTTAAAGATTTTCAAAATCTACAATTATGTCAACGTCAAAGGGAAATGTAACTTTGGGGTTTCGCGCCTTCAAAGTCTGTATTCCCTGTGGATAAGTTGACCTTTACTGACAATGTTTGGAATGAAATCTCCAATGAACAGAATACATAAGAGAAATTATTCACACTTCGCCTGTTAACTGTTTCAATATGCATGCAGCAGCTTGAACATTCTTGTCTGTGTTTTTTGTAGTGATGGTAACCCTTTGATGAGTGCTGGGTCAGGAATGGTTGACTTTGTCGTGAGTATTTCATGAAAAGAACTATTCATCTATCTATCCCACCCATCTCATCCTATTGACACCCATCCTATTCCATCCATCCACTTATTCTTCAATCTATCACACCCATTTTCGATTACCTGTACGTTCAACCCAACATCCCATGCACCCACCCATCTATACACCCTTTTGTCCACCCACACACCCACCCATCCATTGATTCATTCATCCGCACATCCATTCATCTGCCCATTCATTCATCTATCCATCCATTCATACATCCACCCATCCATCCACCCATCCATTCATCCATCCATCCGTCTGTCTGTCCATCCGTCCCTCCCTCCCTCCCTCCAACCATCCATTTATTCATCCATCCATCCATTCACCCATCCATCCATCCAACCATCCATCCATCCATCCATCCATCCATCCATCCATCCCATTTAATTTTACCCTAAAATTGTTTTTGCTTGCACTTTCTAGCAAGCCATCCTGACATTTGAAGATGACCAGCTAGACAGAGCACTAGAAAATTTAAAGAAATCCCAGAGAGTCTGCTATATAGAGAGTAGCAAGAAATCTAGTATTGCTATGGATGAACGGCTGATGAGACAGATTCTATATGCAGACTCTGAACTCTATATGGCATTGCTTACTTTTCTAAAACAAGGTAAAATATTTCTAGCTTCCTCCACTGATGTCTTTTCCTTTCTTCTAATAGAAGGTTATAGAAGAAGGAGACAAAGGACAATGGGAAACACCTGGGTTCAGGTTTATCTGTCTTTCCTTGCTTTCTAATCTTGCATTTTGGCTTTCACTCCCTCTAAAGGCCGGTTTAGACGGTATGATTTTCGCCTACAACTTGCCTACAACAGATGCGAGCGTGTTGTATACGATAGTTGTAGGTGAAAATCATACCGTCGAAACCGGCCTTAAGTCTCATTATTCTGTGACTAATGAAACTGGGGCTACTTAGACAGCAAGAACCAATCAAAACGTAGAATAAAAACAATGCATTCCAACTTTGGGTAGTGGAGCCAATGTAAAACCAGCAGAAAACAATAGCCTTTTCAACATATCCTTTTATTCCCCTGAGAAAATGGCAATGGCTATCTAGTTGTTTATAATATGTAACATTGGTCAAATTACCATTCTCATACAGCCCAGGTTTCTGAATGGTTTACACGTAACTACCCAAAATTGGAATGTATTGTTTTCATCTAGTCTACATTTTGAATGGTTCTCACTGTCTAACTGGATGTCAGCAATCTTCAAACAGCAAACAAGGTCTCTTGTTTAAATATTTTTTCAGGTTCTTCAGTAGTCCTCCCTCCACAAAATTATAATTTGACCCAGTGACCTTCATTGACCTTGCCATGGACTCAATATAACTGGTGTTTTAAATTCTTATTTGGTATTTTTTCTTTTTAATGAACTCATTTAGGTATTACAGATTATATCAAGGGAGGGTATTTAATGCGCCGTGCATGGAAATTGTATGACAAGTGCTATAGGGAGATAAGTGAAATTGGTGGACCATTCCTTAACTGGTCACCAGAGATCACTGTTCAAGAAAATGGTGCTTCTGATGCAGATGCTGAGGAAGTGCCAGACCTGGAGTCAACTGAGGTAGGTAGCTTGAGATAAAACTCTTTTAGCACCTTTTGAAACCTCCAGTTTCGAGTCCCCAGGGTTGGGCTTGTTTAAGTGTAGAATAGTCATTTGTTCCAGCTAAGATGTTTGCATTGTTAAAGTCATGCATCCTTTACTTTATCGTTGGTATTAAATGTTGTGATTATTGTGGTGTTGAAATGCGGCATTTAACACTCAGTAAATTAGTCTGTAAATTTACGAACTTGAAAATGGTCTATTTTTTCCTATTTCAGACCATTTGTAATTCCCTAGAGTATTATTTCTTTGTTTAATGGTTGAGCAGGAAAAGACACATGAATATGTATAAAACTCAAACAAAGAATCTTATTTTCAAGAGAATGACGCATGGTCAGAAATGGTAAAACATAGCACCCAAGCTAAAGAGCTCTATTATTGTCATTACTTTGAACTTGATTATTATAATGTTTTGTGCATTTTCATGATGTGACAATAAACCAAAGGCTGAGGAACAAGATATGTTGACAGTATTAGAAGAACCTTCAAGTGCTGGTACTCCATCGTTATTAAGAAAGGCCTCCAAAGAGATAGGGTCTGACAAATTACGACATCTGCAGGCGGCCGTGTCCTGTGGCTACGGCTTGTTTCATCTGGCTATATCCTTGGTGCCTCCTAAACTCCTTAAGTTTTGTCATTTGCTTGGGTTTTCTGGTAATAGAGATGTTGGTCTGCAAGCATTGGATATAGCTAGTCGTAGTGATGACATGAAAGCCCCTGTAGCAAGGTATAAAGTCATGTATTATAGAGGCTTTGCACCATCACATGATGACCAGAATCAATATTGTTCCTTCCCCCTGTCATGGCTGCCATGACATGATGGTGCAAAGACTCTATTGGCTTCATGGTAATATTAATTTTTAGAAATGTGATATATTATTATTATGGACATCTTTATTTAATCTGTGAGATAAGTTAAAATTTTATTATTATTATTATTATTATTATTAGGTATTATTTATATTATGGGTTTTGGGTGTTTGAGATGCAAATGTGAAAAAGACTCTGGGCTTACACATAAGAAGCACAGTTGATATAGTGTTGAAAACAGGCCACCTGGGTTCAATTTCTGGACTCGGTGCAATATATATATTAAAAATCGACCAGTTTTGTCTGTAATCACAGAGTGGGACAATCACGAACGAAACCCTCAGATCCATTCTAGGTGAAAGCCCAAAATCGAATTGGAATTTAGAATTTGATTTTTGCGGAGGGAGGAAAACCGGAGAACCTGGAAAAAAACCCTCAAAGCACATGAGAGAACCAACAAACAACTCTACTCCCATACGACACCAAGCACGGCGGGGCTCGAGCTCGGGTCACATTGGTGAGAGATGACACATAAGAAGCGCACGCCACCCGTGCTTCCTATGTGTGAGTTGAGTTGCTTGTTGGTTCTCTCCTGTGCTTTGTGAGTTTTTCTGTTCTCCAGTTTTTCCTCTCTCCGAAAAAATGAACTTTTGAAAAATGAACATTTGGAGTCCAGTGGAAGAAGAGCCACTCTGTGAAACCACTTTTTTAGTTTTATTATTTATTGTAAGATCAGCCATGATACAGTATGTTCTCCCATCCATTCAGTCTTTCATTCTGTCTTTTTTCTTAACAGGTTAACTCTGCTATGGTATCATTCCGTCATACGTCCATTCATAGCCCTTGATGAGGGTAATAATGAAGAAGGTAGTCTATCAGTTGGCTATTATTATCCCAATGCTTCCAGACTTACTACTACATCTTGTTAGTACTGCAGTGCCCTTGGAGCACATTTTGTTGGTTTTGCATCGCATGCTAATACACACCCTACAACAGTAGCATGATGTACACTGGAGCATGGCGCAAGGGCGGATCCAGGGGGGGCAAAGTGGGGCTGAAGCCTCCCTTCAGTAGAAAAACAAAAACAAAACAAAACTGAAGAATTAGATGCTTTTTTTTATTGTTTTCCATTGTGTTGATGGAAGAAACTCAATTAGCAAAATTTTAGCTGGATCCACCCTTGTGATGTACTTAGATTAATGAACTATTTTTGGGCATTGCATGTCAGTATACTACCTATTTTATGGTACAGAGGCTATGCACGATCATGTGATGGCAGCCATGACAGGATCCACGACGATAGAGTCTTTTCTCCTGGAAAACTGCATTCTTTCTTATGTAAATCAGATTCGATTTTTCCTGCCTCCTGTCATGGCTGCCATCACATGATGGTGCAAACCCTTAATAGGATGATAAAGTTTCCATAATACAGAATGCCTTACACAGTGCATAATTATACACACTTTTCTATTTCCTTCCTTTTTTCTAACCTCTCTTACTTCCTGTTCCGAAGTCAATACACTAAAACTTGTGGATTGGAATGATTTATTTTGCTCTAAAACTGCTGGCTTACACACACTTCTCTCCCTTTGCAAATTCCTTTTCGCACGTGGTGATAGCTGTCAATCATTTCTCCATTGATAACTAATTACAAAATCACTAGGGAGGGGTGGCTCACTCTCGCTCATTCCTCCTGCTCTTTTCCTTTTTTCTTTCTCTTTTAATTATGATATTTATACAGCTAGTCTAGCATCATTTGACAGACAGTTTGTTATTTTTTAGGTCTATTAAAAGCCACTCAGATGCTAGAGGAATCATCACAAGACTACCCTTCATCTGCTGTCTTCTTATTTTTCAGAGGTCTAGTGTCCAGATTAAAGGTTTGTCCCATAAAGCCTGGTTGACACTAACATGTGCAGACTCAGTATTGCATTTATCACCTAGGTGTGAAAAAATATAAGCACTGTTAATGAGCAGTCACTACTGATAAGTCTGCATATGTGGCTTCTGATTCCAAATGCTAGTGTGAGCAAGGCTTTAGTGCTATCACTCCTGCAACTTGAAGGTTGGAAAAATAGGATGAACTTTCAATAGCAGACTATCATGTACATTGTAGAATTTCTTTTGGTTATAATTTGTTAAGTGCTTTAGAGTATCAGATATAAAATGCTATTATTTTATTATATTATTATCACACAGTGTGTAGTCATGCACTTCAATTTTATTTTCAATTCTTTATTTCAATTTAATTGCAGGGCAATGTTCCTCTAGCTTTACAGGAGTTCCATCAAGCTATGCATGCTGCTGCAGAACAAACAGAAATAGCACTTATTTGTCAATATGAGATAGGTACAGTATAATGATAATAATTTTTTGGCTGCCATGTTTGTTGACTTATCGCTAAAAATAATGGCTGCTAAATGAATGGACATGATGAATGGTCACAATGCCTGGTCAATCAAACATGTGACCAGGCATTGTGAATGGTCAAGAGATAATGATCTGTTGGCCAAACATGACTGTTGGACACAGACTGATCTACATATGACCAGTCAATGTGTTGGTCACATCAGACTGATCTACATGTGAGTAGTCAATGTAACTGGTCAAGAGGATTGACTTGAGAGGTGTTTGGCCAGACATGACTATTTCACACATCAGACTGATCTACATGTGAGTAGTCAATGTAACTGGTCAAGAGGAATGACCTGAGAGGTGTTTGGCCAGACATGAGTATTGGTCACATCAGACTGATCTACATGTGACCAGTCAATGTGACTGGTCAAGAGGAATGACCTGAGAGGTATTTGGCCAGACATGACTATTGGACACATCAGACTGATCTACATGTGACCAGTCAATGTGACTGGTCAAGAGGAATGACTTTGGAGGTGTTTGGCCAGACATGACTATTGGACACATCAGACTGATCTACATGTGACCAGTCAATGTGACTGGTCAAGAGGAATGACCTGAGAGGTATTTGGCCAGACATGACTATTGGACACATCAGACTGATCTACATGTGACCAGTCAATGTGACTGGTCAAGAGGAATGACCTGAGAGGTATTTGGCCAGACATGACTATTGGACACATCAGACTGATCTACATGTGACCAGTCAATGTGACTGGTCAAGAGGAATGACTTTAGAGGTGTTTGGCCAGACATGACTATTGGACACATCAGACTGATCTACATGTGACCAGTCAATGTGACTGGTCAAGAGGAATGACCTGAGAGGTATTTGGCCAGACATGACTATTGGACATATCAGAATGATCTACATGTGACCAGTCAATGTGACAGGTCAAGAGGAATGACCTGAGAGGTATTTGGCCAGACATGACTATTGGACACAGACTGATCTACATGTGACCAGTCAATGTGAACCTGGTCAAGAGGAATGACCAGAGAGGTGTTTGGCCAGACATGACTATTGGACACAGACTGATCTACATGTGACCAGTCAATGTGACTGGTCAAGAGGAATGACCTGAGGTGTTCGGGCAGACATGACTATTGGACACATCAGACAGATCTACATGTGACCAGTCAATGTGACTGGTCAAGAGGAATGACCTGAGAGGTGTTTGGCCAGACATGATATTGGACACAGACTGATCTACATGTGACCAGTCAATGTGACTGGTCAAGAGGAATGACCTTAGAGGTGTTTGGCCAGACATGACTATTGGACACAGACTGATCTACATGTGACCAGTCAATGTGACTGGTCAAGAGAAATGACCTTAGAGGTGTTTGGCCAGACATGACTATTTGACACATCAGACTGATCTACATGTGACCAGTCAATGTGACTGGTCAAGAGAAATGACCTTAGAGGTGTTTGGCCAGACATGACTATTTGACACATCAGACTGATCTACATGTGACCAGTCAATGTGACTGGTCAAGAGAAATGACCTTAGAGGTATTTGGCCAGACATGACTATTTGACACATCAGACTGATCTACATGTGACCAGTCAATGTGACTGGTCAAGAAGAATGACCTGAGAGGTGTTTGGCCAGACATGTCTATTTCACACATCAGACTGATCTACATGTGACCAGTCAATGTGATTGGTCAAAAGAAATGACCTGAGAGGTGTTTGGCCAGACATGACTATTGGACACAGACTGATCTACATGTCAGTAGTCAATGTGACTGATCAAGAGGAATGACCTAAGAGGTGTATGGCTGGAGAAAAAGCCAATTTGGCCAGGCATTGTTTGTTGACCAGCCATTAGTTTTAACCCTGTGTTTTACAAATAACAGAAGTGTTGTTGACCAATATTTTCATTGCGTTATAGGGTGGTGTCACTTACTACAGTTAGAATGGGATTATGCACTTCCATCATTTTTCAGGTAAGGCCTTATACAGACTGTAAAACCCAGCTTTTTCAAAATTTGATATTATACGAATATACATAAGAATACTTTATACAGTTTAACAATACTATGCTGCAAAAGCAGCTACAGCCATTGTCTTCACTCCATAATTATATTATAGCCACAATGTAATGCGCTAGGGCTCTGATTGGCTAATTAGCATGCAGGCATGCGGGCATGCTGGGCTACACCTCATGCTACTCATTATGCTTCTTTGTGCTTAGCAACATCCTGTGTGCACCCAAAACTCGATGGAAGCATACTAATCAATGACCAATTATTCTTTAGTATATTCAAATTTAGTCATCCTCAATCTTCATGATCTTCATGTTTTTCTAATTTACCTGTGTACGTTGCTGTAATTGAAGTCTTATCTTGATTGTATGTTTTCCAGACTGAAAGAGGAGTCCAAATGGTCTCAAGGATACTATGCTTATTTGTGTGGAGGTATGATAAAGCCATTCTAATATAAGGGTTCTTCAATATGGCATTTATAGGTAGTGATAGTGATGATGGTGGTGGTGATGATTGCTGTGATAATGTTGCTGATGATGATGCTGATTGTGGGCAATGCTGATACTGATGGTGCAGAGGGAAATCCAGGAATTTTTTAGAGGGGTTTCTATATTCAAGAGGCGTCCACTGTAAGAGATGCCAAACCAGAAAAACAAAAAACGAACAGCAAGTTCTGTTTGAAAAAGAAATGAAAACTCTCATGGGGGGGTTGCAACCATCCCTCTGGATCCACCCCTATGGTGGTGATGATGATGATAATAGCAATGACAGTTAAGGTGATGATGGGATTAGTGAAGATTCTTTTGGTGACATTGATACAAAAAAACTTTGTCATGACTGTTATCAATCATAAGATTTATTATTGGTAGGGCCAAACAAAAACATAAGTGTGTTTCCTGTTGCGCGACCGACTCTAATTTTCTTGACGATTTTTGCTGATCCTAATATTTTTTCATTGCCAAATGCACCACAGGGTTCCCAGTAAGCTCATTTCCACTGTTGTATCAGTAAAAAAAATCCAACCTACCGACCCCAATTATTTTTCTCATGCAACAGGAAACACACTTATTTTTTGTTTGGCCTAGTACTAATTGATCATTTTAAACTGATGGCGAAGGCATGACTGTATACATATCCTTTTCTTTCAGTGACCATTGGATTGTTAGGCAGTAACAGTGAAGCCCAAACTCAGTTCAAATCTGTATTGAAATTAGTCAAAAAGAAAACACCTTTGGAGGAATTTCTCTTCAGAAGGGTAATGTTCACAACACTTAGTTCTTTCCAGTCCCACACATTTTGAGCAGATTTTTCAAGACTGTGAAAAATGTGGTTTCCATGGTTACCTCCATGGTTGGGCATGGTCTGGTAAGACCAGTCATCGTCCCAGTACTTAACCGCCAATCTATCTTGATGATGAGTTTTGAAGTGTATTTCTGCACTGTGAGTGACCAGAGGACCATACGGGAATGTTATAGGAAAATGAAGGTGCACTAAAACTATCTTGGGTCTTTCTGCATGTATTGTAAACCTATTGTATTCTTTATTGGCTTCTTTCTATGTAATAACTTGGGGTATTTTTTCCTTTTTTCTTTCCTTCCCTTTTCCCTATATCCAATTTTCGATAGCATTCTTAACCAATTTAAAGTGCTTTTTGTTCTTTTTCAGGCCTCACAGTACAAGAAAATTGAACCATCAGAAGATGATTGTCTACTGATGGCATTAGAACTGTTATATGTATGGAGGGCTTTCTACTCATGTAGTCAGGATGTTCTACACAGAATGGCTAGAGGTAAATTAAACATCACCATCGATTCTAATGATACGCCTGTACGCGATGTATGGAAGAAGGTGATTTATTTTTTTCCCTGATAGACACCTGAACCAAAAGTCGATGTCATCAGTCGAGCCCTATTTGCCTTCCAGTTTTGAACAGAAACTTTACTGTAGCTAATTGTTGTTTGTATGCCTTACTATAGATTTAGAAGGATGTAGGCCTAGCTCTAATCTAATACCCCTTAAAATATTGATGCAAGGGTCTGTTTTTCAAATACTGAAGAACAATGACATGGCTGTTAAGGTTAGTTCATGGGAAATAGGGAATCAAGGGTGTTGTAGCGGTAACGCTAGCAACAATAGAGACCTTTAGCACGACTTTCTTGCTAGCCACACAAACCACACACTGCAGTTAAACGTCAGGCGTTTTCCCTCAAACTTTCAACATTCATCAAGGCGTGGGAGAGCCTACGTAGCAAGCAATTGATGTAATGTATTCCTAAAAATGCAATGAGTCACACCCAATACATTAGATAGAGGGACAATAAAATACAATAGATTTTATGAATACATTACATCAACTGAGTGCTATGTAGGTTCTCCCATCAAGGCATCGTAACAAAGTTGTTGCTGGAAGAGCCGCCATATTGAATTTCATGGATGCTCAGTGTTTCTCTGTGTTTGTGGGCGTGTTCTTGGCCTGATCCCTAGAGGTTAGAGGAAAAGGTCTCTATTGTGATCTGATCCGCAACCGCGCTTTGAGTAGATAATGACAAGCAATAAACTAGTTGGGACTGCGCGGGGGCTGCGTGGGTGAGTTGAATACAACAAGCGAGTAAGAAAGAAACTTGAACAGCGTGTGTTAAAACGTTTGAAGTTGTACAGACTTTTCAGACGTTTGTCCTTCGTCAGAGTAAAAGGACACCCATATCTTCTATTCCAGGTAATCTAATATCCATTCTCTCCCGTTGTAGTATTTCCAGGAAGCTATTCACAAGTCTGGTAGATCACCACCTGATTCCCATGTACCGCCATTCGCTACCTATGAACTAGGAGTGTTGTATGCTCAGGATACGCGGGTACGTATAGTTACCAATTCTCCGCCCAATACCCTTGGAAGAGCAAGGACCGCAGATCACCCTAAGGGAGAGGGGGGGGGGGGGTTAAGATTGGACAATTTGAGAGGCTAGCACACAAAAGGAAAAAAAGTGGGGACTTTAACCCCCAGCACCTCCTCCTACGCGGTTTCGTAGTATGACATTTAAACTTAATCTGGATTCTGTGGGGTCCAGATAGACAGATAGAAGAGGGAAGACTGAGACAAGAGTAGAGGTCTCGGGCCACCACGTTCAGGTCTCTCCTCTACTGTCCTACACAGGAACTCCATTTATGTTTATTAAGGAACAAAACTTACTAGCAAGGTTTTGCTAGTGGGTTTAAAAGTTAATTTCGTGCCTTGCTGACTTTCTTCTGATAATTGAAAGAAATTGATTATAACTTGGAAACTAACTTTCTTTAAATTAGAACTTGTAATATTGAACTCTCAACGAACTCGAACTTACTAGATCTAAAACAGAAGATATAACTAGCTAAAAACTAGTGTGAGCTGCGTCGGTGTTTCTAATGAAACAATGATGATGAAAAGGTAAATTATACACCGTGAAAAAGATGAAAAAACTTACTGACGTTTCGGACGTAAAAGAGGATCTAAAACACACGTGTCTAACACTACTACTGTGATATCTCCTCCAAGGGAATATTTTGCACAGGACACTTTCATCACGCAACATCATTGGTAGATAAAAGGCAATTTCCTATTGGAGGAAACATCAGAGGACCTTTGTGCCATGCTACACGCGCGGCTCTGCTTCTGCTTCGCCTCACGGTCCTGGGGCACTGTACCGAGAAGTCTTCAATACACCCAGATCTAAATCACACAAACTTATTAAGTTCTCTTAACGTGTTTCTATTTTCTTATTCCATCAGACAAGTGACAAAGGAGAAGAATTACTCCGGCGTGTTAAGGTATTATTATTCCTTCCCCTAACATTCCCACATTCCTAGATACTTCAATTGCATGCATCTTGCCTAGTTTCCTCTGCTTTCCTACGCTACGATTTCTCGTCTACTTGTCTCGGGGAATTACGTTAATGCAGGTTATACGACCTTTATTGTTTACACTTAACATTCACTTGCGCATTTTGTATCTTCATGTTTTTTGTGCTGAAAAATACCTCTACTTTCTACATCTTGCAAAACTTTTCTGCGCGACAAAATATCCACGCAGTGAATTTTTCTCGTGTAACAGGTTTTTACTTCCACAACAGCTTTTTTCGTGGGACGAGTCGAATAAGAAATCGCATTAGTTCCTTATAATGTAAATAGAAGTTATTTAACTGATAGTTCAGTGTGTATTACTAAAGAAATAGAAAACGCACGCGGGGATTGGCAGAACACGAGAGAAGTGTATTATCGATCTGTAATTGCACTCGAAAAATGGCCGTAATACACGGGAAATTGAGTGTGTAGTATAATAACTAGTGTAATGTCGTCTTATCTATCTCTATTTTTTTCTGTTCTACCTGAACTTCCTTTATGTCCTATTTTCAGGATAATTACAATGGGTACGACTTTGAGAACCGGCTCAGTTTTAGAATCCACGCCGCAATGGCTCGGATAGAAGAACGAAAGCTAGAAAGCGCTAGTAGTAATCTGAGAAAGTAGTGTAAGTATTCTATGCTAGATTACTTTTTATATGAGTGGGAAACATTATACGGTAATGACTTAGAGCAGTTTTCGTATGACTGTGAAAAGCTCAGAGCCGGAAGCGTGACGTGCCGTGACCGTGATACTTTCTAGAATTTTAATTGGCTTATTTTTTTCACGCGCAATATGATTGGTCTGGCAGTGCCGTGATCTTGGCGTGACCGTGTCCGCGTCGTGTTTATGCCGTGTTCCGGGTATTTGATTGGATGGAGGGTAAATTCTCGTACAATGTGATTTGTCTGGCGTATCCCTTGCTGTGTCACGACTGTGTTCGTGCCGTGAACTTAATCACAGTCATACGAAAACTGCACTACAGCAGCAGTACTACATGCCCTAGCATTGAAATGGCTAGCCATGAGAATGGTTATCGCATGAGTGGGAGTCTTGCGGTACTAACATATAGCACGTGACTTACAGGACACACGACATTGAAATTGCTTCCCATAAGAATGGATATCGTATGAGTGGGAAACGTACGCTACTGACTTACAGCACGCACACGGTACGACATGCCGTAACATTGAAATGGTTTCCCATGAGATTGGTTATCGTATGAGTGAGAGATTAATCACGTACACTGCACGGCATGGTTTAAAATTGAATTGACTTCTCTGATTGTCTTTCAGTAATTCATCCAATCAAAAGCGTAGTTACGGCTACAAGTATCGTTTCCCACTCATACAAAAACTCCTCCATAGGTTTACTACCGTTACTCTATTGAAATGCACTCTATTAAGATAATGTGGGTATAAGGTTTTGTACTCATTCTATACCAGAATGCATCATTTTTGCTATCCAAGATAAGGCTAGTTATGAAGAATATTTATTATCTAAAGTAAGTATTCTCAAAAGCTTGACCCTATATGAAAATGTCTCGAATTTCCTACCTATATTTAAAGGAATTAGTACGACATTATTACTTGTTATCTCGCGCTCTCTCTTTTTGTCTTTATATTAGTTTAGGAAGTGTACATTTCGCCTAAGGGCTCCTCAAAACATCACTCGTACCTATTACTTACAAATTGTACTCGAGGTCATGCAATTTCCTACACAAGGTGGCAGTGTTGCCATGGTGATGTGCATGTTGGTCGTCAAGATGGCGGCCATGACGTCACACACACAAAAATAAACAAAGAATAAGACTAACATTACGAGTAAACAGATTGAGTTGAGTAAACAATAAGCGTTATTTTAACCCGTAGGGAGCTTGGCTATCATATTTTCTTTTATTAGTATCACTTAATAGAATTTTAGTTTATTTATGTTAACAAACGAATATTTTATCCATTCGCTTATTTCAAGCAAGTTATCCGTTTATTTAATTACGCTATCTTTATCATCATTATCGTTATTATTATTTATATATTAGATCTTTAAAAGATCGGTATCCTAACAACGAACAATTTTCAAGCTTTGGTTTACCTAATCTACCGCAAAGCTACACGGTTGCCCACAACGTTTTTCAAGACTTTTTTAACCGAATGGGTTGCCTGTGTCACGGTTCGTCCGCGGCGGATATGACACCAATGCTGAAAATCTATCTATGTTCACGAGTATTGTAAAAGGATATATTTTAAAATTACTATTTACTAGATGTTAAATTGCCCTAAATATTAGGTACTATTTACTAATTATCACATTATGTTGCTCCTAAGGAAAGTATTATGTTGTTATTTAATAAGAATTATTGCCCCTGGTAGGGTATAATAGGCAAGTAGACCTGGCCTCTGTTATGTTATCCAGAAGTAACATTTCAAATCGACCACGTGATGTCAGTGTTGTACCACGTGGACAAGTTTTTTACACCACGTGATCAAAATTCAGTCAAGTTTTAATCACGTGGCGCAAAAAACTTGTCCACGTGGTATAACATTGGCATCACGTGGTCGATTTGAAATGCACTTGCGGTTAACATGACAGACGCTATGAAGGAGATTAAAAAAATTCCAGCTGCCTCGGTCTACTGGGAAGAGTAGTATAACCTCTGATTTAAGATTCTCAGTATAGATTCTAGCCCTCTACACAGATGTTCTTAGTGTCTGTCACGCATCGTCTGTCACGCATCGTCTGTCACGCAAATATTTCGGGATTTGAGTTTACCATTCATCTATTCACTTCAAGTAGAATCGATACTGAGCATATTGAATCGGGGTATATCTACCCGAAGGACTTGTTTACTGAACATTGGGAAAGTCATTCTCGTGTCAATATCGATCACCACTTTGCATTGACCATTACCTGTATTAACCTTCAACCAAGCTTAATAAGTCACGTAAACTGGATTAAAATATAGCTTTCGTGACGCTACAAAAATTAAGGCAGATTTTGTATGACAGTGTAAACCTCATGGTACGATTGCGTGATAGTGACTGCTTTGTCTAAAAAGCTGAGCAGGGATATCTCTTGCTGTGACTGGCGCAACAGATGCCATTAATGCCGTACCGTGGCCGTGACGGAGTCATGTCCGAGCATTTTGATTGCATGGGCAGGGATCTCACGCGTTGTGATTGTCTCAACATTAATCTGTACCATGACTTTCCATAATTATGCAAAATCCATGTTAAATAATTGCGTAACGCTGAAAATAAAAAAAGAGTGATTTGCGTGACGCAACTTAATGATAACCTTACGTGACTAATAAAGGCATTAGATTGACATTGACTTGCGTCACGCCAAGTGTAAACGAAAAAATAATATTGCTTAACAGAAAAACACTACAAACACTGTAAAAAAGCCAATATTTATCTTACACTAACTTATAAATAAATTTCTAAAATAAGGTAATTAATAAAACAATTTCATTTGGTGTTTATCAAAGTTCAACTAAATTATCTAAATTATTGTGTACTCGGGCTTAGAAGGGCTTGTTTCTTGGCTCTGGTTTGTGCTGCGCTTTTAGTTAGTCCTCGAGCCCGAATGGACTATTGACTCGGGCCATGAGGACGAGAGGACTAACTGTTTTAGTCAAATCCAACTAGTCGGTCAAATATATAGATGCAAACAAGTTTTGAATTACAGTTAAATTGAATGTTTTTAGTTTTCAAAGCTGGCACTTTTCGCTACTAGTAGGCTAGTAGTACCTCATCCAATCAGAACGCAGCATGATATAGACCACTAGTTGGATTTGAGTTCACTGTTATTATATAATTATTTCAATAAAGTTAGTCACCAAAAACCTAGAAAGCCGTGATCGCTGAGAATCATGGGGAAATGTTTTATATCCAACAAATAAAGCTTTTGACACAAACTGCAGCAGTTGAGGATGCTCAGAGGAGGTCAGCTTGTAACTGGTAGAAGATCTTGAGTCCATCAACAGTTATCAAGCGGTTGAAACACGTAAAATGTATCTACCCATAATCCTTGTCGGTCTCAGCTTTGTAGCTTTTCAGGTGACTAACTTTATTGAAATAAGTGTATGTCCATAAGCAAAGCGCATACGACCTAAACAGATTAGCGATTTGTGAGGGATAGAAAAAATTAAAACGAACGTCTACAGGGAGCCCGAATAATAAGACCAGGATCAAGAATTCTAGATCGATATCTTTAGATTTAGTCGCATAGTACTTCGTGGTAGGGCACAGAAATGCGATCACCAAATTAATTTACTATAATAAACATAACACTGCGTCGTACATGACTTTTCTTCAAAATGACAACAACAAACTAAACACACTATTTTCAAAGCTGTTTAATATCATTATAGTTTACTTACTACATTGGATTCATTTTGTTACTGTTCGTTACGTGATGTCTTGAAATTGTTGTTGGGCTACCTGTGTGGTAACTGCGTCCCTTTTAGCAGCCGATGCAGCTTTTTAAGCAGTTTTTGTACATATATTTGATGTTCTTTTCGCATTCTCCGCGTTCTTTCCAGAGAGGACATTGAATGGGATTTTTGTCTTTACATTTTGGATTGTTGTCTGAAGAAAAAAAGATTGTTTCTTGTTGGTATCACTTTTGGTAGCTCGTCAGTTTCCAGGAGGCCGTTAGCACGCCCTTTAACCCCTCTTTCTATGCTTTAACATCCAACAATACGGATTTTAAAATCCTTCAAATTTTATCGTTACAACAACGGTACGGCCTCTGGGCTGATCAAAATCAGGGCGTGGCTAACTCACAGATCGAACCCTGAAACAACCTCTGGGCTGATCCAAGTCAGGGCACAGCTAACTCACAGATCGAACCCTGGAACAACCTCTGGGCTGATCTACGTCAGGGCACGGCTAACTCACAGATCGAACCCTGAAACAACCTCTGGGCTGATCTAAGTCAGTGCATGGCTAATTCGTGGAATGAATTGGAGTTTAGCTGGTTAGGTTTTTCGGAGAGAGAAAAGCCAGGTTCCCTGGAGAAAAACCCAGGTATTGACCCAATAAGCCCCACTGGCATGTAACCTCGATTCTATGAATCGGATGCGAGACATCAGATGTGAAAGGCGAGTGTACTATACTCACGCTAGTCTCGATCCTACCAAAGAGGAATGTCGAAAGCGAGCGTAAGTTTAGGGACGACCTCGTTGAACAAGCCATTGACTCAGTTTATCACGGCGCCATGTTTATTCTCATGAGCTTTTAACCTCGCGTTGCTTCATCCTGGAACGTTTGAATGCGAGGCAGCGCGTAGAAAAAATCTTTGTTTCAGCCGCGTGAGGAAGCGTCCATTCTTGAAGTGCAACCACGTGACCGAAAAAGCTCTCGATATAAATACACACATAAACTAGTGAAAGCCCTAGTGATAGACAGCTCAAAAAATATCAGGAATGATATCCCATAATTTCTGGTATACTTGTATATATGTACAAAAGGGTCAAAGTTTTTGCATATATATATATACGGTCAAAACGTTTCAATAGAGTTTATGGACAGTTGGAAGTTGCTGGCTCACTCTTTTTTATTCAAAACGATGAAACGAGAGAAGCTTAACGAGGGATGCTTTGTATAGTCAACCAACATGGCGGCTTTGACGTTACATGCACCCCAAGAATGGTGTTCTAGTCGATGACCCTACCTACCAAAACATAATCCACAGCAAGTTCTCATCCAGTTTAGATTCTTTTTGCATTCACCATGTGATTCCAACCATTTGCAATCCACAGGATTAACGTCGGCACAAGTGTTTTTGAACCCTAATAGAAGCACCAAATATTAGAATTATGGTCCAGACATTTTCCTTTAATTTGCATGCCCATTTTCATATTTACGCCAGCAAGATAACAAGCCTATACTTCGATATGTGTGGGTTTTTGACTTCCTTCACTCAAATTTTCTCACTCAAACGGTCTGAGCTAGTAGTAAATATTTTGATCGACGGAAGCCAATAACAAAAACGCTATGCAAAACACTGCTGTGTTCCTTGATTGCAGAATCATTTATTCAGTGTTACCTCATTTCAGTGTCTAAATATTCACAAATACCGACAGTAAAGTAAAGAATGCACAACTTCAACAATACAAACCTTTACAGAGGTCAAGAGGTCTATATATATAATGTCACGCATGTCACGTAATCCAAATTCTACATATTTTTGTCACGCACTAGATCTAGATTAGAAAGTGAAACTAAATTACCTTCGCAAGTTCTCTTGCAGCACGCTTGCATCCAATCCCGATGTTTTACACAGATGCTCCAGCTCCTTAAACTTTGGCATTCCTTATCTGACGCTTTACGGCAGTCGACTAACAAATTGTATCAACTTATGTTAGTAAAAGATTACGATAGAACGATATACTATTATGAACCCAACCCAATCTCGTACCTAGAGCCTTTATTTCTTACTGCACATGCTCGACGCAAAAAACAATCCCGTACCCAGAGCCTTTATTTCGTAATGCGCATGCTCGACGAAAAAACCAATCTCGTACCTAGAGCCTTTATTTCTTACTGCGCATGCTCGACGAAAAAACCAATCTCGTACCTAGAGCCTTTATTTCTTACTTCGCATGGTCGACGAAATAACCCATAGCCTTTATTTCTTACTGCGCATGCTCGAAAATAAAATTTATTTCTGATGCGCACCAATCTCGTACCCAGAGCCCTTATTTCTTACTGCGCATGCTCGACGAAATAATTGGGCTCTGGAAAACTCCAATATTTCCTGTGCTGTGATTGGTTCTCGAGAACAAAGGAAGATACCGGAAAACAAACAAGACGTCGTCTCGAATTAAGTACACCAAAAAAGCCTGTAGGGCCGGATTTTTCAAAGTTTTGCCGGTTTTGTAATGGAAATTGTATTGATGTCCATCCAATAGATATTTTCGGAGTTAATTCAACTGAAAACCATCTTCAAAACCTAATTTTCCAAGCGCAAATTCAGATGCTCGTTGAACATCGTCCGCCATTTTGAATTTACCTAGTCTGTCATAATGCGCATGTGCGAGAAACCCAGAATCTGGGTCTTCCGGTTTGGAGTTTTTCAGAGCCCAATTATTTCGTCGAGCATGCGCAGTAAGAAATAAGGGCTCTGGGTACGAGATTGGATGCGCACCTTATGACAACATCGCAATCCAGAAAAGTATTTCTAATCTAAATATTCATGATGTGTATTCAATACTTACATTCACACATGCGGCCTCTGTACCTTTCAGGGCACGAACAGACTTGACTGCCATCGTCTTTAGTAATACATCTCCCTATGTCCTTATGACAATGGCAGGTACTGGACGTTCGCTTCATTTCTGGGCCTATGAAAAAATATATACCTAAAAATCGTACGAATAAATGGGCGACAGGGCAGAAAAACGGGTTCTACTTTCGACGTTTATGCGTTAATAAGCTTTATATTTCATAAATAGGCTCTTTTGGGGCTGATTAACAAAATACCAAAATTCTGGGAAATTAAAGGAATGCGTATTTGAGATATAACGCCCTGAACGTTGGGAGAGATGATATTTTGATCAGCACAAAAACTAACATTTTCGCTAATACCTCGAAGTAGACTGAATTGCTCGAGGTTAGCAGAATTTTGTGAAAAGTTTAAAGCACAAGAGACACGAATGAAACAATAAACGTTTTTTATCATGAATGAGAGATAAAGAAAAAAATTGCGAAAGTAGCAGCCTTGTCGTTTTTCTGCTCTGTCTAAATGGGCAAGGTCTATGACATTCAAAAAAGTTCCCGAGCTTTAAGGAATCGAACGTTATTTTATATCAGCAAAATATCTTTGGCAAGACGAAAAGTTTGTCATTTATATCATTGCAAATTAACCAATACGTTTCCGGACTTTCAAAAAAATAAGAGTCAAGAGTCACTTGCGGACCTCTTCAGCAAAAACAAATTATGCAAGACCACAGGGAGCCCAAAGCATGAAATTCATTAACGGACTTGGTTACCTTTACACGTGACGTTATGTAGAAGTACGCTGACCAGAAGTATCCATACAAGCAGACGTCGGTCACGTTGGTCATGACGTAGTTCCATCTCGATTTGAAGTTTACTTAAAAGTTCAATAAATAAAAGTTGAACGTTTTTCAGGTATTTCTAAAGATGAATTGGATAAATCTAAAATTATCTAAACTTAGTTTTATATCGCTTCGGATTTTTCCTACTTTTTAGTCGTTTCGGTAAACTAGCCTTAGTAGCCAATTTAGCCTCATAAATTGATGAATATCATAATATTAATAAATATCAAATAATATTGTTATAAAAATGCTGTTACTTTTTTCCCGCGAATAAATAAATGAGAAAAAGTCTAAAAAAATATATTCCTTATTTCTGTTTCTTCCCGTTTCTTTTTTAAAAAAATGTATTAACTTTTTCTTATATTAGGAAAAGGAAAGCTACTGCACCAATGACGCAGAAATAATTTTCTTCAAAACAAATTTAAAGCCACCAGTTTTTGTTGTTTTTGTTTTGTTTTGTTTTTCCTCTCTTTTCTCTTCTGTTTTTTTTCTTTTTTCTTTTTCCCCTTTAAAATCACTTCACCTTACCTCGACGTCTCTACGTTGTTCCCTTTGCGATCAACAAAGATCCGTACTGCTCTGGCTTTAGTAACCTCTTGCCAACTATTATACTCGTTTCCATTTACAAACTCATTAAATCATATTGAAAAAGAAATAATCCGGTAGCTTCTTTCTGCTTAAAAAATGTTTAGTTTACCTGTGTTAACGTTAAAAAATAATTGGCCTGCGGCGAAATTAATTTTAATTTTTTAAATCAATTCGACAAACAATCGAGCCGTTAATGATAAAAAAGAGGGGATTTTGCAGACCTCAATATCAATAAAGACAAATTGTTAATCCTGCAAGGCTAAGTTAACGGCTTGTTAAGTACATGAAAAAGATGAATTAAAAAGAAAATTGGTAATAAAAGGTGCTCATTCAGGTGGGAGCAGACTCGTGTTGTTGCCAAAGAAGGTTGTGTCCATGATACGGCTGATATTCGTCTGAATTAATATATTAGATCCAAATAGCTCCTTTAACAGGTCCGTATATTATTCTCATAACATGTAATGAGATATATAATGAGATAACAGTTAGATAAGCTTGAGAGAGGGGTTTTTTAACTGGTTTTTAATGCGTTTCTCGTTTTCGATCACAACCTAACTAAACATAACTTGGAATTATAGTGGAAGTGATTATGCAGACTTTATCTTAATTGCCGCAGCTTTGCCTGAGCATCCATTGTTATAAAGATTGATTATTGTAAACGATTCTGCCTTGCGAAGTTTGTCGATGTTAATGCAAAACAAAATATTTTTCTTTTCTTTCTTTCTCTCTTTTTGTCTCTTCTTTCATTCGTTATCTTTCGTTGCATTGTTCCATCAATTTTATACTATTCCTTTCTCGGCCTTCCTTGCTTCCTTGCTTCCTTGCTTCCTTGCTTCCTTGCTTCCTTGCTTCCTTGCTTCCTTGCTTCCTTGCTTCCTTGCTTCCTTGCTTCCTTGCTTCCTTGCTTCCTTGCTTCCTTGCTTCCTTGCTTCCTTGCTTCCTTGCTTCCTTGCTTCCTTGCTTCCTTGCTTCCTTGCTTCCTTGCTTCCTTAGTGCTTCCTTGCTTCCTTGCTTCCTTGCTTCCTTCCTTCCTTCCTTCCTTGCTTGCTTGCTTGCTTGCTTGCTTGCTTGCTTGCTTGCTTGCTTGCTTGCTTGCTTGCTTGCTTGCTTGCTTGCTTGCTTGCTTGCTTGCTTGCTTCCTTCCTTCCTTCCTTCCTTCCTTCCTTCCTTCCTTCCTTCCTTCCTTCCTCTGTCTCTGTCTTTCCTCTCGCAAACAATAACAATACAAAATGTAATAAGGCGAAAAATGTTCAGAAAAGATGGACTGCTGTAACTATTTATAGATAACACCCATATACAAAAGAATGCTACGTTGTCAGTATTTAAACACTTTTTTTGCAGTACGTAAAGGGGACGAGAGAGGAAAGAGCAAAAAACGAAGTAATTTATTTTCCTTTATTTCTGGTTCTCTCATTTCTCTTTCAAATAACCACCTCCAACAATGATAACGTTAGCTAGGAGTTTTATTTCCTCAACAATATTGATTTGAATAATTCATCCCACTTCGCCGCCTATGTAAAACTCAAATCTCGTTTATATAAATTATTTGTGAGAAACCAGAAAAAATGATCCATAATTGCTAATTTAGCCGGGAGGTTTGTTAGACCCATTCAGATTGATCGTAATGTGTTCCATATTTTAAAAGATTCTTTGGTTTAAATCTCTTCTACATTTACAATTATATGTGTTTTATATAACAAGCATTTTCGCGAACACGTAACAATCCCCAAGGGAATGACACGTGGACTGAAATGGGAAAACAAAACGAATGAACCTATTCCATTATCTGAGTTGTTTTGAGAAACTTTAATCGCCTGAGATCCTGATTTGTTTTGCGCGTAGATGGTCTCGCCGTCTGCAATGGGAAAATATTACTCACAAAAAGATTTATTTGGGAACTGCTTTATCGATCACCAGACTACACTTGTTTACAATGCAATAATGCAGTACAATTTTTCGTTTGCACGTTACGTCATCGCGGCAATGTTGGTACCATTTAACAAAAGATTTCTCATTAGCATCCAATGTTAACGGTACCACAATGGCCGCCATGTTTTTGTCTTTTAACTCTCTTAGGAATGCTTGCAACCCATCAATATGTTACAGTACTGTAAAAAAGTACATAGGCCTGATAATCCAAATGAATTAATCCTAACTTATATACTTCTGATTTTGCAGAATGCATTGATAGATGGTTTGGTGACACAACGTTTTGTAGGAATACTTTGGGATGTTTATGGAAATAAATTGAAGCAGCTATCAAAAGCTTTCAAACCCCCTCTCCTCTCCTCCCCTCCCCCCTGATGTGTCATTTCTTAGAGTTTATATACACCTATTTCGAAGATCGTTGTCGCACCAAGAGCCTCAACTGCCGAGTAACAAGCAAACGCTCCAGAGAACGCACGTCGGTTCTTTTAATGATAATTTATTTATTCTTGGTTCATGCAAGTGGCTGTAGCTCTCCACTATTTATCATCTCAAGCAGCCTTGCTTGGAGCAATTTGTGAAGTCAATAAATGAAAATGCACCATGAATAAACTAACTACAGCTAAAAGTACCAGCGTTCTCTGCGGTCTTGGCTTGTTGCTTGAGGCTTTTGGTGCGACAACGATTTCTGAAATAGGTGTATTTTGACAACCATCTCCTGAGGTGTCTAGCTAGCTACTTCCCTAATTAGATTAGTTTAACAAAGTAGATTTCTCTGTATACGCGCATGGTTTGCGATCATCTACTATTTCCAAAATAATGGCCGACGTCATGTATATTTGATACAAGATCTAGAAAGATCAACCAAAGTGGCGGCCGAGTAGTATTTTTCTGTTACCTTGACTACGACCAATTTGTTGATTTAATTACATTCGTTGCTAGAGTATCTAAGTACCAGGCACACGGGAAGACAAACCACACGTGGAAACAGCCTTGCTGTGAAATACGAACGGTGTAGAAGGGAAATTCAATTTAGCTCAATATTATAGAATAACTTTTAGCGAAACTATAATTTGTCACGCGGTTTGTTTTTTATTATTTTATTCCTTCCCTTCTTTTTCTGCTTGGCTTCCAGCTTTCAATCGCCTTTATTTGCAGGTTTGCGCAGATTTGACATTGCCATGGAAACACGTTGACTTACGTCTCCACAAAAACCTACTTCTACGCGACGCCGATCGTCCCGAAAAAATTAATCACGTATGAAGATGATAAAAACAGATTTTTATTGCTTGCACAGACATCGTTTTCACAATTCATTTTGATCAAGTTTGGTTGAAAATATCCAACACGGCCCTGCCGGTATTCATAATGAATTTGTTCCGCCCCCAAATATAAAAATGGTTATATTTTCTTTTCTAATCGATCAAAGTTCCTGGCTTTCAGAAACAAGATACCAAGATCGATCTGAAAGAATGCGAAATTGCATCAAAATATATATTTTTAAAGATTGTTTAAAAATTAGATCTTGTGACAGATTTCTACAACTTGGCCTTCCCTTTCTGTAGCAAGGGTTTAAGATACTTGTCATACGCTGGAAGAACCTGAAAACCAAAAAAAAGAAGGGTACAAAGTAAAGAAGAGAAATTCGAAAAGTTTTCGTGTGCTTGTGAGGTTAGATATACTGGTTGGAAATGACGCAGTGTGTGTCTTGTAGTGTCTTGGTTCTCACGAGCGAAGCAAGCTGACACGAGCATAAACACAAGCGCAAGCCAACACAAGAAAAACAAACTCTTCCGTTCTCTTGCGCATGCGTCGCTTCTTTTCCTAGTGGGAACATGGAGTTGCGTCTTCTTGCGTCAGTAGCTAGAACCAGGCTCAAAGTAAAGAACGCACAACTTCAACAATACAAAAACCTTTAAAGTGCTACTTTGACGAAAATCGCTCAAACTTGGATTCAGCTGAAACTTACTAAGAATACTCTTTAAAGGTCCAATAATCACTGTATGAAGTGTTTTCTCAATATTCAGGACGAAAGTATGATATTTTTACGATTATTTATTGGATTCTGTGACGTCATACACTCAACATCAAACATTGCTACACATATTTCTTTGTATATAAATCCTTAATTTATTTTATTCCTATGAAGCCCAAAGGGTGGCTAATGTGCTTATTTAACATTACTTGTGGCTATAATTTATATTTTGGGGTGTTTGCGTATTTCTTTCTCCCTTTACTACTGATATTTTGATCATAAACTACAAAGAAATGTATGGAGCGATGTTCGATGTTGACACTTTATACAGTGATTATTGGACCTTTAAAGAGTATTCTTAGGACGTTTCAGCTGAATCCAAGTTTGAGCGATTTTCGTCAGAGTAGCACTTTAAATATACGGACCTTCCCTGGAACATATGAATATTCTACACAAAATGGAGAGTAAGCCTGATCAACAGAGAACTCAGAACTGGAATATGTCGGCGTGCTGTCAGTTGATAAATTTTGCAAACGTTATAGGTAAACAGAAAAGGACAAACTAAAATCAACTCACAGGTTGTCTGTTTAGCTGTGATCTCTGTGCCCAGTCGAAGAGCTGTTGATAGACATTCCCATCGTATCTGCCCAGGGCAGAGTTGAGGTGACGATCAGAGTAGTCAAAGGCATCTACTAGTGGAACAGCATCAGGTCTGGGGGAAAACACAGGATACCCAAACCCTGATTATGTGCTCATTAATGGATAATCATAATTATGGGATAAAGAGGAAAAAAGAGTATGCGTGCAACCAATACCTGTCCTCCCCCCTTCTCTCCCCCAAACTCAGTTCCCCCTTTTCTCCCGAGGCGAGGCGAGGGGTGGGGGGGATGAGGTGGGGTAAGGAGTGAGAAACGGTTGTTGACACTAAATCTTTACCAACCTGAGTTGCTCCAGAAGTAAATTCAGCTGCTCTCTTATCAAAGCCACTTGCTTTACATTCAACACGCCGTTCTGTAGAATTACAAGAGAATATTGTTATCAGTGAACTTATTCTATATTCTAAGGCTTCCCTCGTAAGTTTTCGTGTTGCTGAAAACTGCTTACCTCTAAAAAGCTACCGGAGTTCTCTACTATTCCATGCAGAGCATAAATGTCTGACATGAGTTTAAGGACTCGAGCTATTGGTCGGCTGACGTTGGCCAGACCAGTTCGAAGAAAATCTGTATAATACAGCACTGTCAGGTAGTGACTATGGGCCTGTCAATCAAATGGTATTGCGCATGTCAGTAGGTTTGGATTGAGCTTATTCCCTGGCAAGAAATGAAACATTTTCTAACTAACTTACAATGGCGCACTGTAGAAGGTCCGCAGAAAATGCATTCCAGGCGTCCATTGGGTCCATTCCGTTCATCACTTTAGCGTGCATCTTCTCTGCTACAGTGGTGATCATTCTATCAAAAATTAATATAAAATCAGATGCCACTCACAGCTAGGGTGCGCCATGCTTTGACTGTGACAGTACAGCATCTGAGTACTTTTATTGCCTGTGATGTCATGCGCTGTGATTGGTTCAAATGCATCGTACCGTGACCGTGATGATATATGTCATACTGTTTCACAGTCATACAAGATATTCTCTTATCACTAGTACCGGTGCTCTTGCTCGCTCAATCACACACGTGAAATCGTACAATTTGCCATCGTGACGAAGTAGATTTTGGTGGACGTCAATCAATGCGTTTCCATGACATTCCATAGGCACGTACCCTTAAAAGCTTTGTGTTTTCCGACATTGCTGGGGAAGACTTTGATTGGCGTCCACCAAAACTCTCGAATTTTTTTTTCACGATTTCGCGCGTGTGATTGAGAAGCTCTGTAAGTAAAACAGACTTTACTGAATTTTTCCTCATACCTTTTTGATCTGTTACTGTAGAGTTTTAATTGAACACTTGGGTCTAAAAACTGTTCTGTTGTAGTGGCGTTACTGGCCATACCATTATCATGGTCATTGAGATACGATACTGTAGAAGGTAGGTCTTTGCCAGATCGGGCTGAATTCACACACTTCAACAGATACCTGAGGAGAAAACATTTGGAATTTTTGCGATGAGATTATGAATGCAACTATAATTACTAAAGCTGAGAGGTCTCTGCAATTACAGACAAAAACAAATGTTGCACGAATTTTGCGTTTAAAGCTCATGCAGCGTTACAGAAGCGTTAGAATCAAAATATATTTATAAAGCATTACGAGCAACTTTCAATTTTTCAAGCAATTAGTTGATTCTCTCAGCCAATGAAAACAGTTTACTTTGGTGTATAGAGCTGTTTATATGTCTGACTCCAGAGCCTTATATCAAATAAAAGGGGACCCAAAACTGAGCACTGAGGCACTCCAATAACTTACTTCAATGTCCTGTATCTAATACAACAATATTTGGAGTGCCCAAAAAGGGACCAAAAATTGATCATTGAGGAACTCCACTAACTTATTCCAGTTCCTTTTATCTAATTAAAACAATTATTTTAGAGAGCCTGAAAGGGACCAAATTTGTTCAATGAGGCACTCCGATAACTTATTTCGGTACTGTCTACCTACTAATCAAGCACATAGAAAATTTTACCTCGCAACTTGAAGGAAAAGCACGACATTATCTCCTTCATAAGTACAAGAAGCATTAATCAACATGTAGATGTCAGGCAACATACTAAAAACAGAGTATCCATGCCCTCCACAACAAAGTCGACAATTCTCTGAATACTTAAGGCCCTGTCCAGTAATAAATGCCTTTAAACTGCTAGTGATGGAATGCATCTATAAAAAAAACAAGAGAAAAAGAGTAAAAAGAATATGCAATAATGTAGGCCAATGAACTGATTTGCTTTGGGAATAGCCTGCAAAGTAGGCGTTCTTTTGGGTTTGGGGAAAAACCGGGGTTTTGGGGGAACTTTGGAACAAGCGAGATTTTTCTCGCAGGCCCTTGGTCAAAACAGGAACCCCAAAACCCTGATTCTTCCTCAAACCCATCAAAAGAATGCCTGCTCTCCTGGCTACTTTGGGAAAGGACCATTCGCAAAATAGAGGAGAGAACAGAAGAGCAAAGCAGACACAAAAGAGATTTTTACAAAATTGGGAAAATAGATTTTAAGGAAGAAGAGTGCACTCATGCTCCTCTTCTGTTTACTGTCTCTGTCTTTCATAATATTGCTTCCATGAACCACAGTACTTCCATAAATATGTCAAGCTCACCTCAGGAAGACTTGAAAAATCCCCTACTGACATCTTATTTTTCAATGTGTAATATTCTCTCAACACTCGAACAGCAGCAAACTTGAAGGCATATGAAGTGGCTAATGCAGGCAACAACCTGTACTGTTGAGTTTTGAAGTCTATTACTTGAAGTTCACCTTCTCTAGAAGTGTAATAAAAAGTAATAACAAGTAAATAGAATTTGCACTAATTTTGTTTTGTTTTTTTTGTTTTTTTTTGTTTGTTTGTTTTTTGTTTTTGTTTTTTTTGTTTTTGTTTTTTTTTTGTTTATTTTGTTTTGTTTTTTGTTTCAAACAACTTAAATTTAAAGATGTCAAAATAATTAAAAAACCCTAACACAACCTTTGAACCAATCTATCTATTAGATGATGGCTAAACCACAGTAGGTTTTGGAGTATAGAGGAAACCCCAAGAATTACCGTTGAATTAAGAAAAACCTAACAGAGAGAGAACTTTACTCACATGGAATGCCGAGTCCTGAGTCCAATCAAGCCCAAGACCCAAGAGGCGAGAGGCAAGTGTACTGCTGTTATGCAAACCTAAATTTCCAACTTTAATTTGAACAAGCATGCAACATCACAGATATTTACCCTTCCTTTAGTTCACTTTGCCTTCTGACAGCACTGTAGCGTATTGCTATAGTAACAGCTCTTGACAATAGGTTGAAGGTATCTGAAGGAATGGCTGCTCTCACATACATCATTGTTCCATAAAGAATTTTGGAGTTCTTAGGTTCAGTGAACTTCCCATCTAGAGATACCTTAATTATGTAAAATATCAGGCAAATTATTATCATTGTCAACATCATTAATCATCATTGCCTTTGTCACCACCACTTATATCATCCCTTTAGTATGTATATGGCTCCATCCCTGGGGGGGGGGGGGGGTGGGTACTCCCACATATGGACTATACAGGGATAATCGACCGCTGAACAGGGTATGGTTTTTCAAGCTTTTTGTCATAAACAGGGTATGCAATTTCACTCAATTTCCAAGTTCTTCCTGAGTTTCCTGCCATATTCAGGGTTTCTACTTTTGTATTGACTGAAACTGGTTACTATGGTCTTCAAAAAGCGATACGCGAGCTGACATGATAATTGAAACAGAAACTCAGTGCAATATTGATTATATCTTTTGTCATAAACAGGGTCTACAAATTTGAATTTTTTTCATCATAAACAGGGTACCCCTTTCAGAATCCCAGCGGAACACCCCTACCCAAATCCCTTGTGGAGTACCCCCCTCCCCCTCTCCCTCCCCCCCCCCCCCCCCCCAGGGCTCTATCTACTCCACGTGTTTATTTTTGGACATTTTCAAATCTATGTTGAGTTCCATTTTTTATTTTCATAATATGACTTTAAAATAAAGTGCTATTTGGTGATTCAGGGATTATTAGGCAATTATTTATCATTACCTTGGCTGCTCCCATCAGCATATTTTCTCTTGGTATACGGACATGATCAAGCAAAAGGTAACCATTATCTGTCCCATTGAAGAAAAGTGAAAGTTTCGGACCTATATCTCCAATTTTTATGCCTATAATTGTTGAAATAATAGTAAAAAAACAAAAACAATCATGATTGATGAACTCACAGATTCTTGAATCCAGCAAGAGATCCTGCTAGCTTCACTAACATTATAATACAAGTCCAGGAATCAGTGAGACCCAAGAGGTGAGCCGGAGGGCACTACTGCTGTGCTACCTTTGATTATGGGGACTTTTATGAGGTCAAATTCAATTTAAAGTAGATATTGTGTATATGAGTTGCTCCAGCAAAGCTCCAGCAAACTACACTCAATCTTGAACAAATGGCTGTCAGTTCAACACCTGGGGGCGGGGGGGGGGGGGGGGGTTACTCCCATATATAGACTATACGGGGATGATCCCCTGAACAGGGTATGGTTTTCGAGCTTCTTGTCATAACAGGGCATGCAATTTCACTCAAGTTCAAAGTTCGTCCTGAGTTTCCTGTCATATTCAGGGTTTCTACTTTGATATTGACCGAAGCTGGTTATCATGGTTGTAAAAAAAATGATACAAGAGATGACATGATAATTGAAACAGGTACTCAATGCAATAAATTATATCTTTTATAGTTATCAGGGTCTACAAATTTGAGTTTTTTTGTCATAAACAGGGTACCCCCCCCCCCCCCAAAGGGTTCAACACCAGTTCTTGTTAAATTATTTGCTATTAGTTCACCTTCTTGGTTCACCCATTAGCTTCCTCTGTTATTTTTACTTAATATATTATTTAGTGTGGCCCGTACACACTATCCTAAATTAATCATTTTCTAAAATATTTTGACCTGGAAGAGGCTTATGTGTCTTCATATCTCTCAGTGGCACAATAAAGAAGTGTATTCCATGATCTTGACTGTCTATGATCAACCTCGCAACAGTTATAGCATGCGTGGATGAATGGCCCACTGGAAGGAAAATATAGAAGTTAAAAGTAAATAATAAAAGGCTGCATATTTGTATATCTTTACAAGGACTTGATATAGTCCTTTGTGTCATTCAGTAAATATTGCAGCAGTGATTCTCAAATACAGACCCATTTGTTTGTCATTTAAATGGTTTGCATTTATTTAAGATCAGACTCATTTACAGTACAGGCTTGGCTTCATTTAAGAGCAGCTGATTATTAACAGACGGAAGTCGACTGTAATGTCAAGAATGTGCAGCTCATACACTATGCTTGAGATGCCAAAAACAAAAATTCTTTTATCACTTACAGCAACCAGGCCACCACTTGCAAGCAGTGAGAGAAGGACTGTGCATAACAAACTCCTGTGTTCTCTTGTCATATGTAGCTGTTGTTTCTAGTCCTCTGACATTGGTTCCTGGTTGAGAAATACAAATCAGTATAAAGAGAGAGAGCAGGTCATCATCAAAGTTCACTGTTTTCCTAATCAGATAATAATGTAAAGAGAAAAGAAAATGACAAACGACTTGATAGGCAGTCAGAAACAGAGATTTAAAAAAAGGAAGAAAGATAGAGAAGAGAGAGAGAAAGGAAGAAAGCTAGAAAGAAGGAAGGAAAAAAAAGAAAAGAAAGAAGGAAGGAGAGTAAGAAAACATAAGGGGAAAGAGTGGAAGAGAAATAAAAGCTGAAACTGCAGAAATAAACCAAATTGGGAAAATAGGAGAGATTGAGGGAAGAGAAAACATATATTATGCGTATTGCAGTTTTGCAGCTGACAAACATTGAATAATTAAAGCTACTTTGTCTGTATGCAAATTGCCAGGATATCTATTATGAAATGCCTTATGGCAGTTTAACCTTTTCAACTTGACATTGTTTTTAAAAATTTACATGACTAGTGCAATTACATGTACCCCTAAACTACCATAGGATGCATATCTTATTCATGTAATTTACCATGTCCAAGTTCTGTCTGTGCATATGTACCAACAATACTGTTATGTTCTGCCAGCGGTAACCACTTGTCAATTTGTTCCTTTGTTCCAATATTCTAATATAAAATACAAAATGTCAAACAACTACTAATTCAGTTCAGTTAATTATTTGATAAATTGAATACATCAATCAATTGACCCACAAAACATATATAAATGAAAGGAATGACTAGTGAAGGTATGGCCAAGTTAAAACTAATTTCACCAGCTATCATGACTACTGGTAGCTGCCACAGTGTTTAAATTTTTGCTGATTATTTACAAGCAGGCAATATGCATACTATAAATAATACTATATTAGCACTAAGTACCTTAATTGCAGGAATAAACATAGTATCATTCAAACTACTGGGTAATGCCGATCCAATAGACCTAATAACAAACAACTACCAATTAATATCTTAATACATTAGGCTGAGTTATGTTTGAAATGAAATTTTCTCATATTTCACTGCCGAATCTTTGAGAGTGTGACCCCTTTTGAGTAATTTCTTGAAATAATGCCAAATTAAACTGAAATTTTTGAGTGACCATGAGTTTCAGATGAAATGGATGCTCACCCCCATTCCACACCCTGCAAAATCATTTGGGATTCTTGTCTTATATTACAATACAACTGATGCAATAAACAGTTATTACTATAATGTCTCATGCAACACAAATTCAGCCAATAATAAGAAAGCGTTCTCATAAATGTGGTAATATTGGCAGTTGCCTTGGAAACATACACGGGGGATGACTAGACCTCAAATCGAGACTGTTTAACACTCTTAAGGTGTTAGCTCAACTGTCATCTCACCTTTGTTCATATATACCCTGCACTCATGCAGAGGAAGACTCTGCTAATAGGGTACGTATCCTGTTTGACATTGTATTATGCAAGATGTTCAAAGAAATAACCTCCCCTATATATCCACAGGCACAAGCTCTAAGTCTATATGACAAACCTTCGACCTTATACCAGACTCAAATGAGAAGAGTAGTGTAATTGTTATTAGAGCGGGTTTGGTATATGCATGAGTGGGATATGATAAAGCAAATCCGTAGCTGTACTGCAGCATACACATGTAGCTGCAATGCATAGTTACTGCAAACAAAACTAAACATTATGGGTGGATCCTAGCCTATGTTGTCGTGCTTTGAAGAGGGGGAGAGGAGGGGGCCTAGGTAGGCTAGGTGGATCCTGAATTACTGGATATGCTTACCACCCATACGAAACCGCTCTATTTACCTTTTCAAAATTTCAATTTCCTCAGGATCAACTATGTTATGCTTCCTTTGGACATCCAAAAATTGTAACCCTCTCTTTAAGGATCTTTCATAGGATTCCTCTCGACTATCAAAAAAATTGTCTGCATTGTCAAATTCTGGATCATTAATGATGATGCTTTCTGTTGAGAAATTAGAAAAGAAAAAAAATTGATTGGTTCTTTGATATAATTTGGATTCATTAAGATATTTTGGGGGGGAGGGGTCATGGCACTGATCACATCCACCGTCACTATAGGATGTTTCAAGGGGTGAAGCTTTTTACTAGAAAAAAAATTAAGGCTTTTTTGTTCATCTCTAAGGAGGGGATGTGAATAAAACAAGACTTTAAAGACTTCGAAATGATTGTGCAATCTGTGGTCTAAAAAGAAAATTTGTAGAAAATCACAACAAAGGTAAAAATAAACACAAGCTTGTGTGCGTAAATACTAAAGTATGTACTTACCGAGATATCGGCGTCGAGCAGTTCTAGCCGGTCCTTCGTCCAGGAGATTCGTAAGCTCTTCGACATTGAAAGACGCTTTTGATCTCTCACGAGCTAAGTCTTGGTTCATTTTTACGCCTTTGAAGAAAGTTAGTGGAGAAATCAAGGAAAGCAAATATTTTCTAACAAAACCTCTACAAATCTGGTTTTCGGAGATTGTCGTAAAGGTAGCGAATCCTTTACGGTCACCTTCGGTATATTTTCGGTACATGGTCGGAGGTTGTCAGCTGAGCTCATAACAGCTGTCACTCATCGTCACTCATAGTCTTCGTTTCACTAATTATAATCTCGTGTAGGAAGTGTACCCAACTAGTTGACATCAAAAGAATCAAATACAGAAGCCAATGGCCATGATAACAGTCTTCTTTACGTTACTGAGGAAGTTTTACGCCATTTTTGTCCTTTGTCTTTACGTGACTACAGTCGATAGTCAGACCAAAAACCCGGAATTCCCTGAATTTCCTCCAAAAATCATACCAAGTGACAACCCTTCGATCCCAACAGGGCATCTCAAGCCATTTGGATACCAAAGACCTCCAGATGGCCATGTAAAGGAATACAAGACTGTACTACATCCTAAAGAGTTTTGGAATAACCATGTTAGTCAAAATAAACCAGCAGTCTTTCGACAGGCCGTCTCAAAATCCTCAGCAATTTCAAACTGGGTCGATGAATATTTGAAAGATCATTATGGAGATTTAGACGTTTTAATTGAACTGAAAAAGGAAAACCGAAGTTTTTCAGCTCAGAGGACAACGTTGGGGACTTTTATTGATAATTATAACGAAAAAGATGTGTATGTTGTTACGGTCTTGCCTGATCCCATGAGGAAAGATATTCAGGTAATTTTAGTTGAACTGGAAAAATAACTTGTTTTTTCTTGTTAAAGAAATGTTTGTACGTCATGCCTTACTGTTGGGTAAACTGAAATTTTCGCTGACAATAAAATGACTTTTTACTTTGGAAATTATATTTATAATATTTAGTGGAATATGAAAGAGTAAAAAAACTACTTTAGTTTGAAATTAGAAAAAAATGCCATAACAACCAGCCCTACTGGCCTCGCTTTCATGTTATACCTTCATTTTAAAATTTATTTTATCTTTTTTCGTGGATACAATCAACACCATATCTTTTTTCTTTAATTTTTAATTGTCAATTTATTGAGGTGAGATATTATTTTACAGGTGCCATCATGTCTATTGTGTGGTTCGTTTGTGGATTATATTCACGAGACAAACTTCTGGATGAGTTCAGGAGGAACGCGGTCTGTCATCCACTTCGATGCAGATCATATTTTGCACTGTCTTGTTGCTGGGCAAAAAGATTGGATGTTGATTAACCAGCAGCACGTTGACGATCTATATATGGAAAGAAGGGTAATTTTTGATCTATATACACTCAATTGAAGAATCATTGTTGGGTTCAGAAACATAGAACATAAAAGCTGAGACCGAAATGGCACATGGGAAGTACATTAACTAGATGCATGCTGTGACCGGCAACCCATGGCATCATCCACTGTTTTTAATACCCTTTTGGCATTCTAAACCAACTGCATAGATGGCGCAAATGAATGAATTTTAATATAATTATGTCATTTCCCATGTACGGTCTCAGCTTTCATGTTCTATGTTTCTGAACCCGACAACGATTCTTCAATTGAGTGTATTTGGCATAAGAAAATGTAAATTTTTATATTTCATCATATTAATACTATAATACATCGAAATTTATGCTCCTGATATAATATTTTGATTCATTATATTTTAAGTTTGCCCAGCATGAAAAAAATTATGCTATCATTGTTCAAAAAAAAAAAAAAAAAGAAGATTTTCTGTTCTGAGCAATCATCTCCTATACTATAGTATAGGAAATGGTAGTGGTTAGATTTTAATTTAAAACATATTATGTTTGGTAACCATGCTTACCACCAATATACAGAAATATGTCATTGATTAAAATAATCAACAATATATTCAATTTATTTTTAATTTATACAATTTGCCAAAGGCAGGTGAAAACACAATAGAATTCTAAACCAGGAAAGTAGTGTACATAACATATTCTTGTGTTTTATCTTATTTACTGACAGTCAAAGTTTTCTGGTTCTGGTTTCACATTGATTGATCCTGACAAAGTAGACATGCTGGAGTATCCACGAGTAGCCAATGTCTCTTGGCAATATACAACCTTACAACCTGGTGACTGTGTGTTTCTGCCATCTGGTATGAATAATAATTAATTATTGTCACATTGTCAACTTGTAATCTGTTAATCAATCTGACCATTGCACTCTGAGAACAAGAATATGACACTTTTTTACAGGGGAGGGCAGTGAGATTTTAGGGAGGACGGGTCATTCAAAAAATCAAGCTCATTAGGGGGTAGGAGGGCATTCAAAAATATCCCAGAAAAAAATCTCAGCACTTTTACGATAAAAAGAATGGAAAACAAGAAATGGGTTAGGCAAAAACAGAGGGTGAGATTTTTGGTATGCTTTAGCAAGCAAATTCAACCACACCCTTCCTGATAATAGATGACGGTCTCATAAATTACAGCAAAAAGTATTTTTAAAATGGTTGTTATTTCTATTAGCTATGTTTCTGTTTCTCATACTCAAGATTGATTCCACAGTCTTTTGTCTGACAGCAGTTATTTTAATTTGATATATAAACTTAATGGTTATTTGAATGGTTGTCTTTCAAAATCAATGTCTTGCTTGATTGTCTTCTTGGTAACTCAATGTAATGTTTTTATTTTTTCAGAATATATCCACCAAGTGAGGTCTTATATCAGAAGTATCTCAGTGACAATGCTCTTTACCACTGAAACCAACAACACCTTTAATCCAAAAGGATGTGACAAAGCCGATTTAGACTCTGTTGTCACACTGGACAAGGTCAATGTCCATTGGACGTACAATAAGGGAGATAACTTCATAGAGATGGGATATATGAATGTGGAAATGCTCAGAGAGACACTTTTAACAGGTTTAAAAAGATCAAAGACAGATAAACTCACACTTGAAGGATTTAAAAATTTTTGGTCCCTTTCAATGGATGAAGACGAAGAGGGGCCTGGTCCAGAGGTGGCATTTGAAAAGCTTTTAAAATCAGTGAATAAAATAAGTTACTTAACCAAAGAAGACATAAAAAACCTACCAAGGGATGCTCTCAAAGAGTTGGCTAGAGTCATGGACCCTCCCCACGGACCTAAAGAGGAAAAGAAACTAGTGGATGATGACTTGGATATAAGAAAAAGTAACACTTATGACTATAATGAAAGTGAAGATGAGGAAGATAATGAAAAAAATCTACGCATTGAGCTGTGATTACTATCTATTTTGTTTGTTATGATATTTTTGATGCTAATGAAGAAGAAAGTTTCCTCAAACGCTAGCACTACGCAAAAAAAACAACAAAAAAACTTGTCCTTAACACTGATGCATACAAGCTTCAGCTAGAATGTTTATTGTACAACACAGTACCTTAAAGTCTTGCTCATACCACAATGAAATATAATAGATATAAATAATTATGAAACTTTAATATAGAATAAAGATCACTTGTACAGATGGTTTTAAAACTGAAAAAAGGATTCAAGAAAGAGAAAATAAAATGTTTTATTTTATTTTATTTATGTTTATTTTATTTTTTAAAAGTTATTTAACATAGGTGTATAGACCCTTTGCATGAGTCCCGAAGAGAGGAATTGTTCTGGGGGACAAAACAATAGGCTGTCTTTTCTTTAAAAAAAAATCCATTGTTTTGTCCCCCAGAACAAATCCTCTAGGGATTCAGTACAAGGGGTCAATACATCAATGTTGGACTTAAAGTGCTACTACGACGAAAATCTCTCAAACTTGGATTCAGCTGAAACTTCCTAAGAATACTCTTTAAAGGTCCAATAATCACTGTATGAAGTGTTTTCTCTATATTCAGGACGAAAGTATGATATTTTTACGATTATTTTTTGGAGTCTGTGACGTCATACACTCAACATCGAAAATCGCTACATACATTTCTTTGTAGTTTATGATCAAAATATCAGTAGTAAAGGGAGAAAGAAATACCTAAACACCCCAAAATATAAATTATAGTCACAAGTAATGTGAAATAAGCACATTAGCCACCCTTTGGGCTTCATAGGAATAAAATAAATTAAGGATTTATATACAAAGAAATATATGTAGCAATGTTTGATGTTGAGTGTATAACGTCACAGACTCCAAAAAATAATCGTAAAAATATCATACTTTCGTACTGAATATCGAGAAAACACTTCATACAGTGATTATTGGACCTTTAAAGAGTATTCTTAGGAAGTTTCAGCTGAATCCAAGTTTGAGCGATTTTCGTCGTAGTAGCACTTTAAAGCTTAGGTTTCATAAGGTTTCACCTTGGGTTAAGTATCATGAAAACAAACGCTTGAAATCAAGGCTTTCGCAAACGATAAAGTAAACAAAGTAATTCTACTGCTCACTTCGTTAGACATCACTCTACCAAAATACATATTGCAAACTTGTGTGTTCACTGCTACCTTAAAAAGAAACAAATTAAAAGCCAATTACAATTCGGGATTCCTGTGGCAAACCTGATCTCGATATCCGGACATGTCTATAGTGACTTTAGATAACCATTGCGGTATAACAAAGCATTTGTCAAAGGAAAAATTGCCAATTAGCCATTCCAAGATTGAGGAAAAAGCTGGGTCAAGTTAATGATAATGATAATGATTTATGAATTCATATAGCGCTCTTTCTATATGAATAGAATCAAAGGCGCTTTACATTTAGTCGTGAATGACAGATTGCTTTTATTCAATTTACAAGCATGAGAGATGATTAGTATGAAGTGGAGGCCCTGAGGATAGTCACTGCCAGGGTTTCTTTACGTCCTCAGTGGTTCTTTTACGTCCCTCAGATGTTGGTTAGCAATGATGAATTGTGGAGAGACGGGACCGCCATTTAAAGTGGTCATCCGAGCCACTTGAAAGTCTAACCATTTGAGGATGTAATAACAAAGGCAGCACTTTCTCGATACTCAGTTATCCCAAGACCCTGAGTGTTGGTCCGGCCGGGACTCGAACCACGACCTTCCGCACGAAAGTCCGATGCTCAACCAACTGAGCCAACCGGTTGGCAGTAAGTTGGAATTTCAGTGCATTGTGGGACTTAGTAGTTGTCCAGAAGTTTGGAAAACGCTAATCCCAAGCAAAAGAAGAAGCTAGGGTTTACATATATGATAAATAGAGGATTCGGAAAAAAAGTAGACTGAAAGTTCACTCGACTAAAGGCATCTATTTTCATAGTAAGATTTAAATTTACTCTCCTGAAGGAAAATAAAAGAGTATACAGTAAACACATATAAGAACAAATGGATTAAGAACACCAGGCTGAAATTTGACCAATAAAACCCCATTTTTATAAGAACAAGATCAGCCTGAAAATTGTAACATGTTCTTGTAAAATGGAAAAAGTGTCATAATTACAAAACATGTAAGTTTATGTTTGCTGTCAGATAACTACTTTGGTATTAAGTATTATTTTCTACAAAAATTATCTAGTTCTGCAGTGCGAGAATTAAAACTACTTGGATAAAAATTGAATAAACACAGAATTGTATTGCAAAGCAAAAATGTAAGAACATTTTACAAAACATTTTAAGGCTGATTTGTTACGTTATACTAATTATTCTCATGAGGAAATACAAAATTTGAATAAGAAAAAAAATGCGATGCATTTTGGTAGAGGTAGTAAAATGACGTCATCATGCAAATGTCTTAGTGTTCAACTTTCACATTCTTGAGTTTTGCAAACTTATAGGAGGCTAAACCAGTGCAATAAAGTTTTTAGTTTTTCACAAATTCTTGGCAATATTTGATATATTGACAGTGCAGTGAAACTCTTTATGGGTTCATACGAGAAGGCTTTCTAATTTTCTTTGGACTTTAGAGTAGAATGCCTCTGGATCGTTTGGAAATAGCTGCTGGAAAATGAGTGCCCCACCTCTGTGGTGTGCACGTGTAAACTATTACTGGTCCCCAGCAAAAGATATTAACCATTCAGTATGATCAGGAAATGTACGTCGCCTTCTTCCTGCAGATCTAAAAGAGGTGTCAACAACATTCTCAATCTTTCCTCCCCTCTCCAAGATGGCCAGTGGTTTCTTTCTATACACATAAGGTGTTTTAAGCCATACAAAATCCTCAATATCTCGGATACGAACGTATCTTTCACCCCAGAATTTATCAAAAATGACATTTGCAACTTGCATCGGTTTTTGTTTATTTCTAAGATCTAAATCTAAAGGAATGTCGTTCTTTAAGATCTTGTAGTCAGAGAGAGAGAATGTATTTTGCTCTTGGGTACCTCGGTTGAACGATTCTTTCATCGCCTTTAACCCTTTGATGTGGCTTGTGGCAAAAATCAAATGGTACAGTCTCCTATTCCTTATGTCCTTCATTTCAAATGTAAGTGCATAGTCGCTACTTTCGCGGAGCTTTTCAACGTACAAGTCGGCCAAAGTATTCACAAAATCACTTTCGTCATCATTTCTAAAGGTCTCTAGTACATCGGGCTCCATCCCAAAAACCTCGCCTATTCTATCGCGATTCTGGGTGAAAAGCCTGTGCATGAAGGATGTCATAAGGTTGATGTAAAGTTCCTTGTGTTCTCCAACGAAATCGGAGACTCTTCGCCATGGAATCATTACAAATCCAAACGGGTCGATGAAGGTTACCATGCGTGTGTTATCGTGTAAAGCTGGTGCAGGAAAATCTTCAAACTTGCATTTACATATGTTACAACGAATAGGAAAATCCTCATCCATGCTTGAAACACACGCTCGGTTAGAGGCTGGTAATGATTTAATGACATTAATGCCATGAAAATTGAAAAACAATATTATGTTATCCACGAGAGATTCGTAGTTGTTTCGATTTTGTTCCACAAAATATAAATTGATTTTATACTCCCCCAGGAATGAGGTTTCGTCTTCGGTGTAATCTGGATTGGCATCAATAATTGGCTCGAAGTTATTTGGCAAGTTATTTCTGTGTACAAAATACCCGATTGCTGCTCGCAGTGCAATCAGTGGGGAACCATAATCTGTAAAGGTTGAGCTCCAATTATTGTCGTAAACTCCACGCCCTGCAAACACATCACATATAATGGTCTTGCCTACGCTTGTCGATTGTTGCGTCTTTGCGACAAAAGCCTGAAGGTATTTGAACCACATGACTCGTTTGACTTTACCATGAGGAGGATCGTTCTCAAAAAATGATTGAGCAGAAGTAGGCATGATTCCTATCAAAAAGCAAAACGTTAATATGCTATTAACTAGTGTAAATAATTAGAGTGCAAACAATGTAATAGAGTGTTACTTTTAATGTCTCATATAAAGAACCGTTTTGAAAACTGATTGATTAGCTCTGACGAATAGGCGACTTGCACTAAGAGGTCACGTAATCAAATCGGCCATTGTGGATGCATTCTACAGGAATTTATCTATGCGAGAATGTAAAAAATGGCGGATACAGGTAATTTGTTTAGAGAAAAAAGGTAGGTTGGCGCACTTAATAACGATAAAAATCCCTTTTTCTCGCAAGAAATATATTCTTAGTAGATATCTAAAGTAGGTGTTTGTAAATAACAAGCCAAGAAGAGAAAAAATATATTATTTTGGCGATGCTTCATACATAATCTTACTTCATATTCTCTTGATTCGTGCAGGTTATCACATTTTCCCCCGTGCGCATGATCTAATTTGACTGTAAGCTTTAGCCATTCTGACTGTAACTTAGGGGTAGCATGGGTGGCGTTCGCGGCTAACGCGTCGTCTTTCACCGTTGTGAATCCAACGGGTCGGGTCGCTGGTACGAGCCCTGCGGTCGTCACATGTGAATATATATGAGTTTGTTTGATGTGTTGTTCTCTCCTATGCTACGAGGGTTTTCTCCTGGTTCTCCGGTTTCCTCCCTCCATAAAAATCAACATATGAGTTGAGCGTTGTGTGCATAGAATATTAAATAAAGGTAGTGTTTGTGAGTGAAAAATGTGAAAGCGCTAGAACGACTAGACACTTAAATAAAAGTGATCTATTTATTTATGCAAATTTCAGCTATCAAAAACAGTTTTTGTAAAAACGTTTCTCATTGATTTTGCTGTTGTGAACATTACTATACTAAGTATCAAAACTTTGTTGTTTTTTAATGGTAAAACTAGAACGATGATGAACAAAATTTCAAAAATATTTGAGGATTTTGTTGTGTTTTTTGTTGGCTGAAGAACACACACTAAGTACGCCACGTCACCAAGACATGCTCATAGATGTTTTCTTGAGATTTTCGCTCTGTCTCCTAAAGGTTACTCCAATTTCCTCTTTAATTTTTTCATGTTTATTATTAAAAGGAAATCTTATGGTTTTCTCGTGCAACTAGTAGAACGGAACTCAGTTCGGGTTTTATCGGTGCCCCGCATTACTAAGTTCAAATATTTGTTCTATATACAATACACGAATGTAAAGAATTCAGTCCAATTTATGATTTTTGTGTAAAATGTCTTAAGCCCCGCTTTAAGCCCACCAAGCCAAATAAGTATATTCGCTGTGGTAAGAAGATGCAAATAGAAGATGACACGTCAGCACAGTGTTACGAGTGTGAAAAAAAATATCACAAACGCCGTACCAAATGGTACCAGAGAGCAATATTACGCCAATGGAGGTCGTAAGAAAACACCTTATAAGAGAATAAAATACTTTAGGGGCTGGATGAGTCACATCCAAGGTAATCGGCCCGTATATCTTGATGAGCAAGTAAAGAAGAAAATTATAGATCACTTAGAAGAGCCAACACCACAAGGTTTAAGAAGAACGCTGAAAAAAATGAAGCTAGGGAAATATTACAAAGGTATTCCCTACCTTTTGTCTGAAGTTACCGGTGACTCTATTCCCGAGGTTTCTGAAGATACTATGAGAAGAGCCGAGTGGATGTTTTGTCGGCTGGATAAGGATATTCCTTATTACCCTGACGTAATCTACGAAATATTCCACGAAATCAACCCCTGCCAAGATAATTAAGCCTGATCAGTAAGCGCACATATGATTGGCTGCAATTTACAAGCCAACCAATCAGAAATTGCGTACTATCGATCATATTTTCCTTCGTTCACAATGTTGTGAAAGCGCGCGTGTTGGCTTGGCTTGGCTTGGCTACGGTTTTCCAGCCTTTATTTAACGAAAAAAAACTTTTATTTTCCTTCTAAAATAAAATGAAAGACTTCAAGAAAGAAGGCGAAATATTACAAAACGAAGAAGATGAGTCAATAGTCTACGTTTTTGACCGCAGGGAAGGAAATAAGCCCGAACATCGCGTCCAACTTGGAGGAATTTTCAATTTTGCCGCCTTCAGAGAGAAAGTTTGCCAAGTGAGTTTACAAAGATATCAACATTTTTGAAAGTTTTGAGAACAGATTTACACACTGATAAGATAATTGGGATTTCTTCCTTGTATTTTTATTGACTTTTGAATTCTAGGTCCTCGAAATATCCTCTGAAGAAAAGTTTATTTTTGTCAATACGAACAGACAAGCAATCGAAGATGATAAAACATACGGTAAAGGATTCAACATTTTGATGCTAAAATATTTATTTTACGTCATTCCACGCTTATTCTTCTCTTCCGTTATCTTTAACAGAGGTTTAGAAAGACGTATTGATAAAGTAAATTACAATTGCATTAATAAAACTGTACTTGTGCTTTGCAGAGAGCCTAATCAATGACAGCGAAACCATCTATCTGCTTAAATCTGTTGATCAAGAACTCACAGCTCCTACACAAGAGCGAGTTGTATTCATCCCACATTATGATACTCTGGTTAAGAGTGGCATGTACGAGTACTATGCTAGCGAAGGCCAGAATCCACTTCGTAAGTACGAGATTAAAGGCCTTGGTAGTTTCATGCCAGTCTACAGATTAATTGAATTATGCATGAAATGAGTGAGACACTGTCTACTTCTGGAAGGCTGTCTTTTTTATAGCCGTTTTCTAATGTCTATGATAGCTATGAGTTCAAATATAACAAGCTTTTGGCAAGTATCATTATGAATCATTATGACCATTATGAATAGGCCATGCATTTATTTTGGGCTTTATGTTTTTCCATATTAGACCATATGCCATTCCCTTGAGTATTTTTCTTTTATTTACTGCTAATGCTCAAGAAGAAGTGAATGAAATTTTGTCACCATCACCCCGCCCCGCCCCCCCATCCTAAGGATAAAACACATTCATACCTTGTACCTAGGTATGAAGATGGAAATCAATTTTTTAAGATTGATTTGCTATTTCCAGGTTAACCTATTATGGTTTAATTTGTTTTGTTATAGCATTTGCATTTGCAGAACTTGTAGACAATGCATTAGCAGCTACAGCTGGCAATGAAGGAGCTAGATCCATAGAAGTCAGACTAGTAAGATCATATATTATTATTCTTCTAAGAGTTGTCCATATTGATATTATTTACTACTGTCTTCATTAATGCTACGACTGATCTTAAAGACAAAATTTGTGACTGGGAAATTGACCAATTTCACTTGGGCATAATGTTTTCCCATTTCAGACCACCTGCCTTTTTCTCAAGTATCATTACTTTCTTTAAAGGTTGCACATGAGAAGACACATGAATATAAATACAACTCAAATAAAGAATCTTATTCTGGAGGAAATGACATGTGATCTGAAATGCGAAGAACATAATGCCCAAGTGGATTTGGGCTATTGGACAATAGACTGTCTTTAATCAAATATTAGTCAATAACCATTAGTGAAAGTAGTTTCCCACATACTAAATTGATTTGCAGGTGTGTTAAAGATATGGGCAACAAAATGGCTCAACTTGTCAAACGTAACATTAATGCATTTGAAGTTGCAGAGTAAAATTAATGTTGCTCATATTACGAGTCTGCATATAACCAGTTTTCAATGTTGTAACAAGTAGCTGAAAGAGTTCTGTGCGGAGTGGCAATACAAGCAATGTAACAAAGCTGCACAACAGGTTGCACAACATAAAAACAAATAAAATATTGAAATAAAAATTATTTATTTTACTTAATGTCTATGTTTTGTTCTTCAGATGTTTGATGATGCTACTGGTAGACATGCTGTATGTGTTATGGATAATGGAGGTGGCATGACCCCACGTGAGCTCAATAACTGGGCAATCTATCGCTTATCTAAATTTAACAGGTATCACTTTGAGCAAACTTTGAGCTATCCATGCTCATAATCTAACATGCTTGCTGAACTCTGTTTATATTCATATGAAAGTTCTCAGTTATCCAGTTATCCAATTACAACATATTAAATACAAAAAATAAATTGCACCCAAGAAACTGCACCCAACATAGTCTTTGTCAGCCAACTAATGTTTGGACGTTGTTATATGACAAAGACTGTACCCAGCAGGCATTCCTCCCTGTTTGACATCCAACCATCAATTGCCTGATGAAGACCAAGGGTACGATACTGGGTGCAAGATATAGCTATTGAAAAACTGTTTCCAGTAAGCAATTTATTTTTTTACTTAACATTGTTAATATTCCTACACAGTGCCAAAACAAACAAAAAGCCTCCAGTAGATGATGATGTCCCTCGTTCACTGAATAGTGATATATCATACTTTGGTGTTGGTGGAAAACAAGCAATCTTTTTTATCGGAAGTGCAACAAGGGTAAGTGAAGTCTTGTCAATAAGATCAAATCTTAAGTAAACATATTTGTTTAGCCTTTTGTAGAGAATTGGGATCCTTCATTTTTTACTAATAAGTTTACGTGGATTGATTTTATTTTAATATTAGATGGTTACAAAAACCAAAGACTGCAATGATGTACACGAACTATCAATCTCAAAAGAAGAATTCGAAAGAAAAGAAAAAAACAAAGAATCAATTTACAGTGGTACAATTAGAAACAGAAGAGTAAGTAAACTTTACCTCATTGAGCAACAAAATCAGTCAATTAAAGTTCTAGAAAACATAAAGACTACTGCAAAAATATATATCGACCTCATACCCAGAGCCTGCGTTTCTTATGGCCTACAGCGAAGAGCGGGGGCTCTGGCATAAGGTATTTTTTTTGAGACCAGGATTTCTTGGACTTCTGGTATAAGAGTGCATGTGTTAAAAGACTTGCAAAAATAAATAAATAATGTTTCCAATTTTTAATTTGTATTTGTATTGGAAGTAAACACAGAATTCTGTTTGAAAGCATGATTTTCATTGATTATATTTCACTTCCAAAAAATTGACTGTGCATGCGCCAAAAAAATGGATTATGGCAAAGCCCCTGGTTCTTCACCACAGGCCAGAAGAAATGCAGGCTCTGGGTATGAGATTAAAAAATATATATATTATTGAATAAGTATTATGTAGATGTGTAGGGTGGTGAAAGTAGCTTGTGCTTTGGAGTTAGCCAGCCTTAATGATATTTTATGAGAAAATGAAAGCAAGTGTTTCTTTGTGCTCTTATTCTATTAGCCAGGAGACAACAGCCATGTACCAGAGGAAGAGGACAGTGTGAGAAGACTAATAAAAGAAGAGGTTGATAGAGAAAGTTTTACTGCTGTGGTCATTACAGGTGTTTCCTCTCAGCACAGTCAGTATCTCAAAACACAGTTCAACCAGTGGTGCCGACAACTAGCGTAAGTCCAGAGTACAATTCAGAGTACCATTCAGAATTGATAGATATGAGGGATGGATACAGAATAATCATCATTTGCATTCCACCATGACATGGATTTTTAGTTGGAGTTTCTCTAGATCTTGCATGTATTTGATGACATCAAATAAACATCTGCAGAGCTGCCCACCTTACCTTATTCTCCGGGCACTTCACATCCTATCCCTGAACAGTATGATATCCTGGGGATTTGGATTTAATATGAATCATCTCCTTTGAGAAAGGTATAAATATTTCTTCATATTGACCTCAAGTGTCTTATTAATACCTTTTAATGCTCTAATCATTCAGGCATATCTATCACTATTACCTGCATGGTCCTAGGGGAAATGAGGTCAAGGCAGATAAAGATGTCGACAAATTCAAGAACATTGATATCAATGTAAGTATCAATTGTCTCAACATGATTAATTTACCTATTAGAGATTGCACAGTGAAAACCAAATTTGGGATGAAGATCATAGTTAAATTGTCAGCAGTATATAAAGAACACGACAAGCTATTGGAATGTCTGAATTCGCAGAATATTAAATTAGAATCATGCATTAATTAATAAATGACTTTTATTCCCAGTATAAGTAAAGTTCATATTTGTGGATGAGAAATAATTCTATATGTTGTTATATAAAGTACAATATTCTAAACAAGCGATGTTTTTCTTCAATACAAATTAAATTTCAGATTGTACTCCAAGAAAAGGGAAAGCAGCCCAAGGGAAAGGCACTTCGTACTGTGGATGACGACTTACAAACCCAGTACATCAGAACATCAGCGTCAACTTTTGAATTCCGAGCTCATGTGGAAAATGCAGGCTGCATAGAAGGAGTGCTGCGCTATCATCCTTTTCTTTATGACAGAGAAACTTATCCAATGAATGAGTCTGAAATGAAAGGTATGACTCCAGTAGAACTTGTGTAGAATGTGAGGAAAACTTTGACTTGTTCTATATTATGGTTACATAGGTTACATAAACAAGGCTAAGAGTAACAGCTGCTCAATAGCTGGACACTGATCAACGTGTGGTCAGACAATGGATATAGCCTAAGATGACGCTAAGCCAGACAATTGCCAATTTGGCCAGACTTTGTCTGTTGAATGGTCCTTGCTTGTACAGTATTGTTGATCAGAAGAGCAAGATTAAGGCTTGTGTCATTTTTCACTGGTTTTCATTCACTTCCATGAGAAAAATATAACAAAAGACATGGCAGCCATGTTGGATGACATCATAAAAGAGATTAGTGTTAACAAATCTTTTGTCAAATTCATCCAGCATGACAGTCATGATAGTGATAACCATGTAGCCAAACATGAAAACGTTTTTGAGGGAATAAGGTTAAATAATAATGTAATTATTTCTTCAATTGTAGCCCCTAGCTTCTGAAAGGCTGAAGTGCCAAAATACCAAAAATAATAACTTATTCCTTATCCCATCTTTTTGCGAATAAACCTTTTATTCCAGTTGAGGAGGTGAATGCAAGTGTGGCAGCAGATGATGCAATGGATGCACTAGAAAAAGACAGCCATGCACCTAGAGGTTACAGGCCCATATTTGAATGTTACTGGAATGGTAGACTTATTCCATACACAGCCGTTGATTCGTAAGTAATAACATTATATGATAGACCTAATCCAATGTTTACCCATTTCAGACCACATGTCATTCCTAGAGTATGATTTCTTTTCTTATTGATTGCGCACAAGAAAACACATGAATACCACAGCTGGATTTGGTCCATAATATGCCTGTAGACAGAAAAATTAATACAGCATGTTTGTTATGATATTCTGATTTTTGAGGGAACTTGATTGGACTTATCATTTTGGTATCAAAGTTGAGTGGCACTCTATATATCATAGAATATACTATTAGGTTTTTATTTGTTAGTGTTATTAATAAAAATTAAAAAAAATAGTAAACATAAATGGTGTGTGTGGGCTACCTGTGGATGAGATACCACAGGCACCCCACACTGCTGCAAATATTTAAATATGCTGACAACAAGTAAATTGATTCTGTTGGTTTTCAACTGTCAGGCTGGAATGGTGTCAACCACCCAAGAAAAGGACCATTATACCCTCAGAGTGCTATAACAGGTAAAAAAACTTGTCATTTATTGGGTTGTAATTTGCCAAGGAGAAGGTGGGGCATCTTAAAGGGATATGTTTTGCTTACTTTACATACATCATTTTTCTTGATTCTTGCTTTCCAAGTGGATTTTTAGAGAGCGTTGGAACCTCTAAGGGGTAGGGTGGATACTGGCACTAGAGAAACTTAAATTACATCCACTAACTTTAATTTTTTTTTTTTTTACATGCCTATAGTAATTTATAACAATTTTGCTCAGGTTTTCTGGTGTCCTTTGGACTAATGATGCATTCCAAGTCAGCACCAACAAACTTACTTTTATGGATCTTGAAGTGAAGCTCAAGGACAAAAATACAATTTTTAATCGAGTCGTGAGTTCACAGGTACTTCTGATGATAAAATTCTAAATATATCAAATTGAGTTCGGCTTGCATGAAAAATATTGTAAATTATATAAATTTGTTTATCCAACCTCTCTGTCATGCATTCAGTCACCGCTTGTGTTGGTTGGACAAGTTCTAACCCTTAACCCATTTTATCTTTAATTGATACATCTAATAATAATTGCCTGGGAAGAAAGATCATTATGATGGGAATAGAGGGAATGATTTGTTCTAGTGTAGGAAAAATGTCCAAGCTAAAATGGTTTGTTGATCATCTTTGCATTCATCCATCCCATTTCCATAATTTTAACCATTCGTCCATCCAGTCCTTCCATCGATCTTATGTTCATACCATCCAACCATTTATCCCATTCTTTCTTTCATCCAGCCACACATCTCATTCTTCAATCTATCCCGTCTATCAAATTATATCGATCTATGTCTCCTATCCCATCAAATAATCCATTTATCCTTCCAATTCCTCCTTACTTCCATCCAACTATCTTTGCAATAAAACTATTGATCTCATTCATTTTATACATCTCGTCACATCATCCATCCCATTCCTCCTTCCATCCAACTGTCCCTGACATCTAATCATTCTTTTCCTCCATTTCATACATCCCATCACATCCATTCCTCTTTCCATCCAACCATCCCTGCTATCCAATCATTCTTTTTCTTCATTTCATACATCTTGTCACATCCATCCCATTCCTCCTTCCTTCCAACCATCCCTGCTATCCATTCATTCTTCTCATCCATTTTATACATCCCATCCCATCACATCCATCCATCCCATTAATGCTTCAATCCCTTGCCATCCAATTATTGTTTTCATCCATTTTATACATCCCATCGTATCCATCCCATTCATCCTTCCATCCAACTTCCATCACATTATTTATGTGTCCTTCCCCAAACATGCAGTCAGTCAAATTGTCAGCAATTAAAGGGTTTTATTATCACATAATATTAAACTTTCTTCTCATTGAACAAACACAAAGGCCAAACCAAATGGGTGTTATTCATCAAGTTCTTCTTATGGTATTGGGCTCAAGGTACCTGCATTTTAACATGTGGTATTATAAAGGAATACCACTTACTGCAAGGACAATATACAAAAGAGTTATTTGACATTCACATTCTCTGTAGAACCAGCAACAGCACTTACTCTACTTATTATAATTGTCCCAAAGTATTTAATCTTAAAGCACTTAATATTTGGCTTAATTTCTAACATTTGTTTCTACTTCATTTATTTCAAAACTACTTGTTAATAGACATAATCCACTGTTTTCCCATTTCATACCATGTGTCATTCCCTAGAGTATTTGAAGCTGAAGCTGTAATTATGGAAATCACTTTCTTACTGTCTTTTTTCATGCACTACAGCCAGTCATGTTTTATCAGTGAACAGAACATAGCTAAGCCTGATCTACAGTTTACATTAAGTTTACAACAAACAGTAGAACAAGCCATTGCCAGAATAACTTTCTAGTCATTTTCCTTGGTACTTGGTTCTTTAGTTTGAACAAGTCAAGTATTAGTTAAGTACTATTAATAATTATTGTTTGAATTCATAGGAACAAAGAGTTCAGATTTCAAAAGCCTTCCATGACTGGATTAAGGAATGCCATGAAAACCATGATAAACAGGTTAACTTCCCTCTTTTTCTTCCAATTGAAATTATTATTTTTCATAGAATAGAGGTTTTGCATTATCACATGCTGGCAGCCATGTTAGATGGCAGAACAATAAAATCCATGTGCTCTCAGGAAGTGAATTCCTTTCTTGTGTAAAGCAATCAAATTGTTCCTGCCATCATATGATGGTGGGAAACCTTTATCTCAATGACGAATCGGTCTCTCTTCATTGATTCCATTGTTTACTTAGAATACAGGACGTACAGCAAAGTATGAACGAGTTAAAACTAATTTGTAATAATGACCCTCAACTAACCAGCCATTATTTAAGCCCCGATACGAACCCACCCCTCAAGCATAACCCCCCCCCCCCCCCCCACACACACACACACACATTATACTTACCATCTTCTGAAAATAACATGAGTAAGGTATTGATTTGATGATTCATGGAACACTTGACATTTCACCCCGCCATTATTTAAAGATATGATTTTGTTTGATGTTTGTAGATAAAGTTTTCAAACTTCCAAGGACAAGTGAAGAGACCAGAATTGACCCAGAAGAAAAACCAAAGCCCTTGGTCAGTGTTCAATGCCATTGAGTGGGATGGTAAAGTGTTCAAAGCTGGACAACTGGTTAGTGGAGAACTGACTTTGATTAAACTGTTGAAAAATATTAGAGAAAATATTGTTTGATGGATGTCTGTCTGTCTGTCAGTCAGTACATCAGTCTGTGGATTGGTCAGTTAGTCTGTCAGTTGGTAAGCTGTTGGTTGGTCAGTCTGTGGGTTGGTCAGTCTGTGGGTTGGTCAGTCTGTCTGTTTGTCAGTCTGTTGGTTGGTCAGTCTGTCGGTTGGTCAGTCTGTCAGTTGGTCAGTCTGTCGGTTGGTCAGTCTGTCGGTTGGTCAGTCTGTTGGTTGGTCAGTCTGTTGGTTGGTCAGTCTGTCGGTTGGTCAGTCTGTCAGTTGGTCAGTCTGTCAGTTGGTCAGTCTGTCGGTTGGTCAGCCTGTTGGTTGGTCATTCTGGTCAGATACCGTACAGTCAGTTGTCAGTCAGTACATGTATAAACTATATTAATGTTGTGTTTTTCTTGTCAGATAAGAACCATAAGGACTATTCCCTATATCTGTGGTACAGTTAAAAGGTTCTTGTTATTTGGTGACTTTGAAGGAGATGTCTTTGCTACTGGAGGAGAAATGGAGATTGTACAGGTATCTTACTTTAGTCTCTAGCTTATTGCTTTTAATTCTCAATCATTAGATGAAGGTACACACTAGTCTTATGGCTCCTATCATTGTAGACAAGTTATCTATGAAGTGACCTTGTCCAGTTTTATTACAGCTTTCACTTTCTATTTCACTTTTGAAATTTTAAATTAAGGAAGATTGGATGACCTCATTGTTAGGGTCGAGGGAGTGAATTTTGAGTGGAGTTCAAGAGGCTCTGCCGTATAATAACCCCTAATTTAGCCCCACAATGGAGTGCACATTATTGTTGTCATTCTTTTTTTGGACATTGATAGCAGAATATAGAATTTTGAGATTAGCTGGGTGCCTATATTTTTTAACTTGTTTTTGGCTAGGAACCAGTGTCTTTGTATGGAGAGAACAAAGTTTTCCCTTTAGCCAAGCTAGACAGAACTTTGACAACAGCACAGGTGAAGAAATTTGTAGAAGAGGAAGAAAGCAAGTAAGTTGATTTGACAATAATTATAAAACCATAAAATTTGATTAACCCAAACCTGATTTATGTATAATATATATTACAAGGTTTGTGCTACTCCTTAAACTCGGACCTTGAAAACTCATTTAATTTAATTTTCGTTTTCAAGGGCACTTGAAAAGCTCTTGAATGTTACGATTTTAGCAAAACTCCTTGAAAACTCCTTGAATGTTTGCTTTGATCATTACTTGCATGGTTCTGAAATAGATCTAGTCAGAAAGATTGGAAAATCTGAAAGTCAGCCATGTGCAACCACCGTGTAAAACCATGGCATAGTTAGCTGAACATACACCTTGAAAATTCATTTTTGGGTCCTTGTATACTCCTTGAATAGTGCTTGAATTTTAAGTGGTTACCTCAGCACGAACCCTGATATTATATTTTGACATTTTAAAAACAGATTGCCAAGTCGTTTAGTGATTGCCTGGCCAGAAGGAAACAAGCTTGATAATAATTCTAAAATACCAGCTGGAACAACAATAGGTACTAAATAACTAACATTATAGATATTAATCATAATCTCTTATTTTGGCGGCTTTTGCTGATTTGGGCCTGCTTTCTCTCACACTCACTACAACTACATTTACTATTTTATGCACATAACATTCAACACACATATTGATTTTTACAGAGGGAGAAAAACTGAAAAACCTGAAGAAAAAACTCTCACTGCATGGGAGAAAATAACACATCAAATAAACTCAATTCACATGTTGCATCCAAAGGGCTCTAACCAGCAGTCCGACCTGTTGGACTCACAGCGGTGAAAGGCAAAGCATTAAAAGTAGCATATGCCACCCAAAAGACACCCGTGCCACCCAATATCGAAAATAAATGTGAGACTTGATTGCCGGTATATTTGCATTCTTTTTTCTCAGGTGCAATGAAGGTAGATATAGTGAACGGCAAGAATGAACCTATTAACAAACTGCCTGGAGATAGAAGAAAACTGCTTGTTGAGCTAAAAGTCATCTGGCATGGTAATATAGATTGCTGTTATTAGTGAAGCCTGCAAACCCGGGGGGGGGGGGGTACTCTTGCCCGTTTAGGGTAGAGATGTGCCGCTGAGCCCACTGAACCCTGACCCGGTTTCAGAGCAAAATCACTGAAAATTAGTATACCCTGCTAACTCAATAAAAAATAACATTAGTCTTCATTCAATGTATTCTATGGATGATGATGCGTAGCTTTTAGTGATATGTTGATAATAAGAATGTTGTGATAGAGGTGTGATGTTTATTTAGTAGTTTTTAGAGTGTCTTTATTTCTGTTCATAGGTTCAGATAAAGAAGGTGATAAAGTGATAACAAACCTTGTTTGCCAACATGGAGGCAAAAACTGGCCATACTGGTTCAGAAAGATGGGTTGGTATCTTTCCTCACACTATCCACTTGAATAAGACTAAAATAACGTAACCATTCTGACTGTCTTTCAGAACATTATTGCAATTTTCAATATTATGTGAAATCAAGTTGTGTCTTGCAATTTAGTTTTTCATTGTTACTAGTAGAAAATGAGAAAGTTACTGACTAATTATTTTTGGTTGATGTCAGCGAAAAAATAAATCTCCGCACGCAGCTTACAGATACAAGTTTGCATGATATTGAAAATGCTCTAATGTTTCAACAGTTTGTTAAAAAACATTTATGCTGTAATTGGGTTGAGTAACTGTTGTTGATTTGTACAGAAAATATCACCCAGCTTGGTCCACATTCATTAGCTCTACAAGTCATTGTGAGTGAGAGTTCAACAGTCCAAGCCATGAAAGGATTGCCATCAAATCGCATAAAGTTTACTGTTACAGGTATTAGCATTAGCATTAGCTTAGCATCAGCATTAGCATTTAACATTTTATTATAGTAATTAAAACGTGATCCTGGCTGTTCTTAGCCTAGTAGTTTCCATAAAGCAATACTTATATTTACAATAACTTACCAATTTCTCGCGCACTGATTGGTTATTTTTTATCATCAATAAGAGGACAGACAGATAAAGCTGATGTCAAGCGCGCGCTCTTTCCACTGGTTGTTTTGATTGCTTAAAAATGAAAAGTTTTTATGGTTTTTGTTATCGTAAAAAACAAATAGACATCAGATTTTTATGTGTATGTCCTCTTACTGACGATAATTTGTGTCATCACATTGTCAAAGTAGTGTGGTGATGTCAATTTGTTAATCCTCTGGGCCTGGTTGTATGAAGGGTCAATAGTACTATCCAGTAGATGAGTCCATGCTTCTGACAGTGCTATCCACCCTCCATTCAACTGGACCCTAATTAAAACTAGTTTTATACGTGCTATATATCATCCCGACTAAACAAATAACAAATTGTCTTTCATTCATCAGAGGCTAAACCAGACAAGTTTACATTTGGTATGCTGGACATTCCATTGAGAGTTGGATTACCATTCCAGGTAAAAAAAGCCTATAGATTTGGAGTAGACGGTTATTATTTCCATACTTTATATGGCTTAAATACAATATATTTTTTTCCAGATTCCTCTGAATCTCTTTGATGAATTTAACAACCCCTCAAAGTTCTCTCAAGATATTTTACCAGTGCTCAGTGCAAGGTTTGTTATCTGTCAATATATTTTGAAACTGTTATAGTGGGCTTCCTCTGCCAAAGACTTCCACAGGTAGCCCATCATTTAGCTAGTGAGCACTTGTTAGCTCTAATCTCTGAAATCGTTGAACTCCATGTCAATCGTTGTCATTTCAGTGGCCTTGAATTGAGTTTTAGTGGTACTTCATCTAAAGGCAACAGTCTGATAATCAAAGGTGTGGTTGCTGTGGGAACCATTCCTTCACATGCAGGCAAGGTAAGATAAGGCAATATATTAAACATTTTCTAACATTATTATATTTTCTGCTCTCCAGTTTGATATCAAAAAGAAAAGAGATGGGCATCCAAGACTTTTCCAACCCTATCCTCCTATTGTTGGTTTTGATCATGTACCCCCTACCCACTTTGTTCCTCTCCTCTCTTCTCTTCTCCTTGTCTCTTCCTTCCCTCCCTCCTCCACTCATCTTTTCTTCTTCCTCCTTCTTTCATACCCTTTCTATAAAAAGTCTTTCAGTAACACTTCTAAACAATGAATAGATATTGATTACATTGTATTTTTTAAAGGATTTCAATCTAAAGGTAACTTTACCTGGACTTGAAGAAGATTCTCAAAGCTTAAAAATAAGACTTCTTCCTGGTAAGCCTTTTTCCTGGTAATTTGACTAGAATATATCATTGTATGTAAATCTGTCTTGATTGCATGACAAGAACAAGTGCATGCAGTCCTTCCTTGATTCTGGCCAAATCTTTCTACTCCTCAATTAAAAAAGTCAATATAAGCAGCTCAATATGTAATGGGGAGTTTGCATGTCTAACATTTAAATTATTTATAATACAATCAACAAAATTACTCAATTCTTATTGGACAAGAGGAGTACAAGTAAATCCCAAATAATTGTACTCTGTGTAGAGTCCCAATTAAGTTGCCCAATTTTGTTGAGTGTATTATAAACTATATCTCAAATCAACCCTAAGTAATTCAAACTGGTTAGAGCTGTGCTCCTGGGACTGTCTAGCGGCTGCCAGTTGGCGCCTTCACATGCTTTCAGTTCGACCCTGTTGAGCTGCACCACTGCTGTACTTGTGGTGGTGATTAGAGATGACAAGTTTTTTCTTTAAACAAAAAAATCACACAATCTTCTTGTACAATAATTCAGAATTCATAGATACTCATGATGTTTTGAAATTTCTCAAAATTAATTGGAAACTTTCAAAATGTTACTTATACCTATAAATTCCAAATTGTACTCTAGATCTTGCGATTTCTTATGCTAATACAAGACCAACAAAATTATCAATACTCAAAAGAGCATTTTAAAATTAGTAAAATGAAGCATTTGAAGAAAATTACCCACAAATAGGACCCAAGTTAGTGAAAACCAAAGATTGCCAATTATAGGGATTGTTAGTTGTAGGAAAAGCTGTTGCCCACCAACATATGAACTCATACATGGGTAGCATGGGTGGCGTTCGCGGCTAACGCGTCGTCTTTCACCACTGTGAGTCCAACGGGTCGGGTCGCTGGTTCGAGCCCTGCGGTCGCCACATGTGAATTGAGTTTGTTTGATGTGTTATTCTCTCCTATGCTACGAGGGTTTTCTCCGGGTTCTCCGGTTTCCTCCCTCCATAAAAATCAACATGTGAGTTGAGCGTTGTGTGCATAGAACATTAAATGTAGTGGTAGTGCGTGTGAGTGAAAAGTGTCCCCAATTAGTGCGAAAGCGCTAGAACGACTAGACACTTAAATAAAAGTGATTTATTTTTTTATTTTTTTTATACAAAATGTGCAATTTTTGGACTTCAATAGAGTGTGTGCAACCATGTGACTCAAAATCCCTTGAGATATGAATAACAATGAAACAGCTGCCATCTTGGTTGATCTAGCAGGAGAAGCTAATGAGGAATGCTTTGTTATCATCAATCAAGATGGCGGCAATCCATTACATGCAACTGCTCTATAACTTTTTTCATTTATATACTTATTTCAATAAAGTTAGTCACCAAAAACCTAGAAATCTGTGATCGCTGAGAGTCGTGGGAAATATTTTATATCCAACAAGTAAAGCTTTTGACACAAACTGCAGCAGTTGAGGATGCTCGGAGGAAGTTAACTTGTATCTGGTAAAAAATCTCTAGTCCATCAACAGTTATGAAGCAGTTGAAACATGTAAAATGTATCTATCCATAATCCTTGTCAGTCTCAGCTATGAAGCTTTTCAGGTGTGACTAACTTTATTGAAATAAGTGTATGCTGAATTTATTTCAAACTTCTAACTTTTGCTAACTTTAACACACTCTTTCAAATCATGAATTTTTTGTTAGTTTTGGATAGATAATGCAAATTCCTTATTCTTGCTTTGCTTAGTATTTACCATTGTGCATGGTTTATTTTCAGGTCCTCCATATAAATTGGTCGCAACTCCAGCAGAACCTGAAATTACTATAGAAAATGGTAATCAATTGCAACTTAATGTTCAAGTGCAGGATAAGGCTGGTAATGTCACAGTTAACCCAAGACTCAACGTAGTATGCAAGGTAATAATCAACTTATTAACTTCCGTTCATTTTCATTCATTCATCCATCCATTCATTCATTTTCATTTCATTTTCTTTATCCTATGTGATTCACCTAAGTGCCTATGGCAATAACTTCCCATTAGTCTTTTTTCATTCATTTCCATTCATTTACTTTTCCCATCAGTAAGGGGCACTCCAAGGCACTTCATTTGTTTCTGTTCATTTATTTTTTCATATTCTTTTCCCCATCTTATTCAGCTAATTGCCCAATCCAAGTATCCAATCCAAGACAACTCCCTAACTCCATTCCTTCCCATTCATTCATTCATTTCTTTTTCTTTTCCCATCAGCTAATTGACCATGGTAATAACTATTCACTGTCTTCCATTTCTTTCCATTCATCCATTCATTTTCTCTTTCTCATCAATTTGTATCCAATCCATGACATCTCTGTCTTCCATTTCTTCCCATTCATCCATTCATTTCTTTTTCTTTTCCCATCAGCTAAGTTCCCAACCAAATCTCCCCACATATACTGGTGATTGCAGTTCTTCTGGCAAATGTTCCCTAACTGGACCTGACATCTCTCTCAGACTTCACGATAACAAAGCCATGAAAATCAAAGCTAAAATAGAACTACAGCATCATAAAGAGGTGGCCCCAATTGAGAAGACAGTAATTGTGACTCCCAGTACAAATGCCGGACAAATAATAGTCTTCCATCAGGCATCTGGATCTAAACAGAAGTTAAAGCTTGAAGATGGACAAGATTTGTCATGTGTGGTTGGGAGCACTATCACAGGGCTAAGTAAGTAAAAGACACTGAATATTTTGTTGATTCTTCAATTTATAATAATAATGATAATGATAATAATAATGATGATAATAATAATAATGATGATAATAATAATAATGATAATAATAATGATAATAATAATAATAACAATAATAAAATTAATTCTTATATAGTACATGAACCATAGGGAGATGCTCTCATGCGCTTTACAATGTAAAAACTGTTGCTAATTTACAATGATCATTTATATAAATAGTACAGATGAATTAGAAATAACTACTATGATAATGATAACCTTAAAGCAGTAAACCGATCATAGTAGAGTGAACACATTCTAACCACTAAGAAGCACAAGAACTACCCGCTGTGCCATTCCTTGATGACATCCTTTATGGGATGAAATTGAAGAGGGCATTGTATTTAATAGAGGAGGTTCAAAAATTCTGGGGAATCTGGAAGTCAAGATCAAAAATATGCTGGAAAATATTGGGATATGGTTCATGAAAGAAAAGGAATGAAAAGTGCAAAGTAGAGGGAATAAAAAAAAGGGAAAGAAAAAGAAGGGAAAATAGGAATTATGAAAGGGAAAAAAAGAAAGGAAAAAAAGGATAAGAAAAACAAGAAAAGAAAAGAAAAGAATCAAAAGGAAGGGACAAAGATAGGAAAGGAAAGAATGAAAGTAAGGAAAAATATGAAGGAAAGAGAAGAAATTAAAGGACAAGAAAGAAAAGAAAACTTTAAGAGTGAAAAGGAATGAAAGTAAAGGGAATGAAAGGAAGGGAAGGAAGAAAAAGAAAAGAGAAAAGGAAAGGAAATAAAAGATGAAGAGAAAAAGAAAAGAAAGGAGAGAAAAAATAGACCGTAACATTGCCACAAGTTTCAAATGGATTTACCTAATTTTTCTATTTTTAAAGGTTTCAAGATTTTAGATGAAGGTGACAGAGAACTCCCCCTAGACAACACTTTAATTAATAAATTAAAAGTAAGTAATGCTACTGTTTAATGCAGCTTGTTCATATAGAATAGAAGGTGAAGGTGTGTAGAACAATGTAGAAGATTTTAAGAGACGCTTGATGGTTATCACTGTGTTTTTATTCAGGTCAATTGGATCCAAAAAACAAATAAAGAAATGCTCAAGCAAGGGAATCTGCCTGAAGTTAAGGTTAGCTTATAAAGTAATAGAGCCTTTGCAACATCACAAGATGGCAGCCATGGCTGGAGGCAGGTACAGCTGAAGCTGGTATATGATACATACTGTATGAGAAAAAATTCAGTTTGACTTTCCTAGGGGGAAAATATTCTATTTTTGTGCCTCCTCCTCATGGCTGCTATTGTGTGATGATGCAAATCCTCCATGGCTATAATTTTGATGTACTTTTAATAAGTAAACATAAGACTTGTCATATTGACATTGACATGTTATTTCAATGCTTCAGGCCCCAACATCTGCATCTGAGTCCAAATACTGTCAAGTGCATTTAATTGGTTCTGTTGGCTTAGACTTCTCTTTCACATTGAAGTAAGGAATTTTATAAATCATATTCTTTTTGATTCATCTAATGCATCATTTATTCATCTTTATCTACTCATCTTTCTCTCCCATTTTCTTTCTCTTTTTTTCTTATTTTTTTCTTTCACATTCCATCCCTTCTTTCTTTTCATTTTTCCTTTTTTTCCCCCTTCCTTCCTTCTTTGTCCATTCCTTCCTTAAGCCTCATTTTCTCTTTCCTCTTTTATTTTCATTTCTCACTGCATCCTTTCTTTCTTTTCATTCCTCTTTAATTTCCATTTCATGTCTTCTTTTTTCCTTCCTTCTTTCATTTCTTCCTTGTCCATTCCTCCTTTTCCATTTTCTTTTTCCCTTCTTTTTTAACTAATCCCTTCACATTTTCTACTTTCTTTCTTTTCCGTTAACATAACAGTAGTTTCAGTTTTGTTAACATTTTCTTCTACGTACAGTTTATTAACGCCTCCCCATTTCAATTTTCTTCACCATACAGACCAACCCCTGATGAGCCCTTTATTTTAAAGTGCACCTGTGCAAACCCTAAGCTGAGGTTTGGTGAACCATTACAATCAGAAATCATTGTCCTGATAACTGACAGATATGGCAACAAGATAACCAAGGTTGGTCGAATGTTACACATTACAAACATATTATACTTGTCTTGTTTTCTCATTTTGGGTATTCCATGCTGTATAGAAGGTCATGAACTAGCAGTAGAGTCTAAGTGAATGTTTTACAAAGTGCTAAGCTATAAAGGGTAGTTTAATCTGGAGAATTTCACACTCTTAACAGAGCATTTTGCGATACCCAACTTTAAATGAAATCCCTGCTTAAAGTTTAGCATTGGTATTATCTGGCTACTGCTCAGTTTATTTATTTATCATTGCAGTTGAATTTATTAATTTATTTGTATTTATTATTTTACTTCAGCTCCCTCCAGGAGCCCTCAAGCTGTTCCATGTCTCTGCACCAGGTTTGAAGGAAAAAGAAGTTGGGATAGGTCTCTCTCAGGTATGTATGATAAATGAATGGGTGAGTGAATGAGTGAATGAGATGAGATGAATGACTAAATATATCTTAGGTCTCTCATGTATGTATGATAAATGAATGAGTGAATGAATGAGATGAGATGAATGACTAAATATATCTTAGGTCTCTCATGTATATATTATGATAAATGGATGAGTGAATAAGATGAGACAGATGACAAAATATATCTTAGGTATCTCATGTATTTATGATAAATGGATGAGGGAATAAGATGAGACAGATGACAAAATATATCTTAGGTATCTCACGGATTATGATAAATGGATGAGTAAATGAGATGAGATGAATGATTAAATGAACCTTATGAATGAAGATGTGAATGAATAAGGAATGCTTGTTGTCCATTTGGTTTTGTAAATAGAGTGGTTCAATAGTGATCAAGAACATCCAGTTTGAAAGTGGCTCTCTTGGACCCAAAGAACTAACCATCCAATGGGAGAAGCTCAAATACTACCTGCGATTAGAGGTAAGCAAACTATATTTTACCACAATTATTGTGAACTTTCGCTTTCTGATTGGTCAAGAGCTGGGGGAAATCATGGGCGTGCTCGAAACCGTTTTTCTTTCAATTTTTTCCCTTGTTTCTGTTGTAAAATACACCGTTTTCTCAAGATTGCGTGGGCATCCAATCTTGACAAGTCACAAACTGAAAAACTGCAAATTGAGAAGATCCGAGAAGTCCGTGTTATGTAATTTTAAAGAGGAGATTAATCAATGTTATGAATCCTATAGAAAATTTTCATAGCAATACATCATTAATACTCGTGTTCGGGTATCCTGGCCCGTCAAGTTTCTTAAGTTTGGATGCACATGCAACCTTGAGAAAACAGTTTATATTGTAAATTTTCTGTCAAGAAACAATTTCCTCTTGAGTTCACAACATTTTGACTGCTAGATGATGAAAATTGTGGTAAAAAAGAGAACACACCATGGAAAACTGGAGGAAATATTAAATGCTGCATGTATTTGCGGGTAAATTAATTGATATATGGTATAATTACCTCCAGCTATAGCTCAAAATAATGGCTCGTCTAACAGTAATTCTAAAAAACTAATGATCTTTAATTTGCTTTTTATTGAAGGTCGTTGCTGGAGTCCCTGCAAAACTAGCCCTTGTAAATGTCAATACGACAGAGGTGAGAAATGTTTTTTGTGTTTTTCATGGTGTCCTGGCCTATAACTGTGCTAGTAATAAATAGTTATCTATTTTTTAATGGTAATATAACTAATCTTACAGTTGTCTTACTTATGGCCCTCTGGAAAAGTACTACATAGAAATGAACAAAAGAAGGGGTGGATGGATTTTTTTTGGTGTGTGTGTTTGTATAGATAGTAACTAAATAAACAAAACAAATTATAACTCTTGACTTTGAAAAGTTAGACATACTGAATTATCTGATTATCGCTGTTAAAATGTGACAGCCAAACCTGCCTGAACTACAACTGCAGGAACGTACACTTATCAAAACCTTATGATTGATAAGTAATGATAAGACTTTTGTTTCCAGCCTCTCTCTGTCTACAACAACACAGCCATCCCAGTACCACTTGTCGTCCAGTTGTGTGATGAAATGGGGAATGCTGCAGCTGAAGCAGACATTAAAGTTGTATTAAACACTGACAAGGGTGTTAAGGTAATGTTGCTGAGCCTATTTTTCATGTGAAACGTAATTTAGTGTGAGATTTCTTGTTTAATAATAATAAAAATAACAAAGTTTAAGCAGGAGGCTCACATCACCAAGGTGTTTTTCAGAGAGGTCCTGTTTTCAGTCTTTTTTTTTTTTTTTTTCCCCCCATCAACTTTCTTTATTTCAGTCTTCAGTAATAAATTTTGAGATCTCATGCTCGTTTTTCCTCAGGGTTAGCCACAGCTTTGTGAAGAATATTCATGTGTTCCACTGAAGGTCTGTGGAACCTAAATCAAGGTGATAATAAGTTAGATCCTTATTTTTTTCTATTGACAGCTGACACCAAATGCTTTACAACAAAAGACCAATGCAAAAGGGCAAGCAAGCTTTGGTCAACCAGTGGTTAGTGCTCCAAGGTAAAAGCTGAGTAGATCAATACTATTTCAGACCACATATCATTCCCTAGAGTATCATTTCTTCTTTTAGCAGTTGCACATGAGAAGACTCAAATATTGATACAACTCAAACAGAATTTTATTCTCAGAAAAATGACACAGTTGTGGTCTGAAATTGGAATTCCAAGCATTAATAATAATAATAATAATTATTATTATTATTATTATGCATATCAAGTTCTGTCGTTCCCATTGTAGGGGCGTGTATGGTATCCGTATCAAGGCATTATGTCAAGGCAGATCCCATCTTGAAGCTCCTGTCATAAATCTCAGGTAAAGGTACTTTGTTCTGTAGCAAGCGAGTTTTTGCATGCATTCAAGTTTAAGTGAATGAATACAGTGTGTTTGCATATATGTGAATGCATACATGTATGCATGTGTAAAGCCTTATGCCACTTATGGCACTATTAAATATGATGATGAGTTGAACAGTATGTTTTAAATATTAGTTCATATAGGCATGTGGGGGGGAGGGGGTTTAGCGAATAAATAAAATGGGTAAGGGATACCCCTTATACAAAGAATTAATAGAATGCAAAATAATATTCATAATGAATTCATTATTATTCAATTATTCATTATGAAATTGTAATAAATCACGATACTTATCCCTTTGTCTCATGATTGACGGTCAATATTGATCCTTGATTGGAAATTGTGTTTACTCTTATGAACAGATTGGAGCCTGATCCATCAAAGCCTGTCAAACTCAATGTTACCTTCAACAAAAATGCACCTTGTCAAGTGGGAGAACTATTACCAGGTACCTACATGTATTAAAAATTGTGATAATTAGGAGACTCTAGATAATACTCATACTCCTGAAGTAGCTCAAGAAGATTATTTCATCAAGACGGTTGGCTGAATGAGGAAATAGAAAATGTGTGTGCGTGCTGTGTGCAGTTATTAAGCACTTTGAGGTTGGCAGAACACCAGAGAAGTGTTAGGAGAAGCATGACCTGTAGTGGAGTGCTTTTCAACACTTCTCAAGTGTTCTGCCAATCCTCAAGTGCTTTATAACTCCACACAGCACAGCAAGTTTTTTTATTCATTTGTTAAAATGCAAGGGCACGTGTGTACTGTATGCTCCCATAAAGCACATGCTCACAGCCAATCAGAATGCAAGATTTATAACAGTCATTTTATAATATTCAATATTCTTATTTTCAAAATTTCAAAAGGGTGTGGCTTGTCGCCCAATCAAGCCCCCCTTCCAGATCTACCCTTGTACCTATAATACAGCCTGATTTTGAAATAATAGCATCTTCTCCTTGGTAATCTTCTGCATGCATTCATATATAAGTACTTTTCAAAAACATGCTGAGTTTAAGGGTTTATCGGTTTGTTATTCACAGTTGTGTCTGCCCATGTTGTTGCTGAAGATGACAGCATTCTAAAGGCAGCCAGTGCAAAGGATGTTGTGCTCAAGATATGGCACACTAAGGATGGTCCACCCTCTGAGAAACCACCTCCAAGGGTAAGACTTTATTTTATTTCCATATCATTAAAATACTAAATGAAGAAATATATGAATGTATGGATGAAAATCCCTCTGGGTGGACCACCCTCTGAGAAACCACCTCCAAGGGTTAGACTTTATTTTATTTCCATTCATTGAAATACTAAATGAAGAAATATATGAATGTATGGATGAAAATCCCTCTGGGTATCATCCTCTCCTGAGATTTGTAGGAATTAAACCAATAAAGATTCTCTAATGCTGGTACTCATAGCCAGTTAATGCAGGAGTTTCACTGTCAGGATGCTGGGTCACTATAGGATATCATCATGATACTTTTTCCCAGTTATCCCTTCCACTCTTTTTCTTCCCTCCTGTGCCCCAAATAAAGTACTAAGTTGTTGATATATTCTCAGGCTACCACCTTGTATCCATCACGGAAGGCAGCAGGAGACAAAGAAGGAGAATTCTACTTCAGGTTTGATTAAATGTCTTTACAATATCAACAAATAGTGGAAAGCTTGTTTGGTGATGAGTACAAGTGCATTACAAGTGCATTGTCTCATACTGGGGTCAAGGGTTCATTGATTGGACCTCCCATTGTAGAGTATGCAAGTAGAGTAGAGTATGGTGTATATTGTTTCCTTCTTGTGCTATTTCTGGGGTACTATGTTTTTTTCCTTAACAAAATCCACCACTGCTTAAAAAAGGACAATGTGTCATGGGAAGCATGGGTGGCTTAGCGGTGAGAGCACTTGCCTCTCACAAATGCGACCCCGGTTTGACTCCTGACAAGTTTGGTGTTGTATGTGAAGAAGATGAGCCACTGTTAATTCCATTATTATTATCATTATTATTATTATTATATTATATTATTATTATTAAAATGGCGTCTTATCATTGGCTCTTTCATATATGTAAGCAACATATTATCCTTTAAATCTCAAAACAAAATCTACTTCAGTTTGTATATTTCTTTAATACATATATATTCACATATATATTCATGTATTCTAACCTATTTATGGCTGTCTGGTTTTATTAGAGATCTAAAGGTCCCTGATGTTTCTGGTCCTCACTGCATGGTGGTCCAGTATGGCCCTGGAGGTGCCCTGTCCTTGACAAGTAAAATGGTAATTTTACAGAGACTTCTAATTCAGAATTCATTCACTAGTTGCTTGGGTTCACTTATTTATTAGTTTGCTGCTGTTAGAACAATAATTTGGACATTTGAATTTATTTATTTATTTTATTCAATACTTTAACAGGAACATCTAATTTAGCACAGGCTGGCTTAAATAGAGTCGTGAGGAGTAAATGCTGATTTCTGCATGCACTTCATGAGAGTAATAGTCAGACCTCTTTAGCTAAAATTGGGCCAGATGTTTTCCATTTTCAGACCATGTGTCATTCTCTTGTCATTAACACTCTCCATTCGAGTTGTATCCATATTAATGTGTATAGGTGGACATAATGTTTATAAATATTGCCATTATGATTGATGTTATTGTGCCAGCCATTTTAACACTAGGTTTTGTCACTTTGCTTTGATTGGATTGTCCAATAGATTTCTGGTTTATTTAAATAACATTTAGCCAAAACAAATTTCAACATCAACCTTTAAACAAAGATGGAATGACATGCTCTGAAATGGACAAAACATTTTGTCCATGCTAAGAAGATGTATTTGTAGAAGTCAGCAAGAAAAAATGGCTATAATTGCAATTGTGCTATTGCAGATAACTTTTACAGCCCAAGCTGGACCCCCTGTCAGACTAGAACCTGAATCTGTCCCTCCAACGCCGACTGTATCCAACACTAGTAGAATTACTGGCCGATGTCTGGTTAAGACACTCAAGTTGCAGTTAAAGGTACACTAAAGGGTCACTACTGACAGCAGAGAGTAAAACTTTTCTGAGTTCTAGTGATATTTGATATTATTTTTATTTTATTTTTCTTTTATTTATTTATTTTCATTTTGCATTTGATATTTTTATTTTATTCTCTCTATTTCATTACACATACCAAACGCATAATTTATTACTACTATACTATGTCTATCCTTTGCCTACATATTTACAGTGTTTAACTTACCTACGCTCTGGGATCCTCACGAGTACCCTACATTTCATATTCTGGCTGCTTAACCAGTGTGGTTGGTCCTTGTAGTGTAGTGGTTAACACATCGGACTAGAATACTGAAGATGTGGGTTCGATTCCAGCCAAGGGCATATTTTTCTCTTATTCTCTCTGAGTTCATAGATGTTGTATGCACCTGGTGGCTAGATAGCACAGTCGTAATGTACCTCTCAGTACTTAGAATTTAATCTTTTTGCATTTTCTTACCTTTAGGATAAATATGATAACCTGTCTGGAGAGAAATTACAAGGAAAAGTGACCATCAAGGTCATAAGCATAATCGACGGCATTGATGAGATTCCATCACTGGCCAATGCAAGCCGTAACAATCAAATAGAGATTCCCTTGGTCAAAGGAACAGCTACTGTTCAAAACCTGTACATACAAGAAAACACAAATGGCAAGGATGGTCAAGAGTATGTGCTGAACTTCCAGGCTGTCCTGCCGTCCAAAGCTACACCTCATCCTGTTCCTCCTTTTACCCTGGCATTCTTGTTTTATAATGGTTAGTGTCTGGGACATGAGGATTTTTCTCTCCCTGGTTTCTTTATGGTTTCTTTATGTTTTATTTGCTTTATTATAATAATGAAATGGTAAGAGGTGGCAGAGGCAGACTTAGAAAAGGTATTCAGAGGATGTGCCTCCTCCCCCCCCCTCTCACCCCCGAATAAATGTATGTCCTGGTCATAAATTGTGCAGGCCCATCTCTAGAACCTTGTAAGGGAAGGTTCATTTTTCTACCAATCTAGCAATGGGCCTGTCATGTCCCCTCCGCCCTCCTAAAATAATTCTGCATCTTTTCTGAATGAGGAGATGTTTTACTACATTTGGGTGTGACTAAAGGGGTACTTGCATCAGATATGGTTGGAATGTTTTAATCTAGACCGTTATGGAGGTTCTCTATTTTCATTACAGATGTTCGTAAGCAACAACAAATGGCTCAGCTCACCAAAGAAAGAGATAACTTGTTTGAGACCATCCGTACCTACAGGTCATTGTTTGACACCACGCGACAACTTATCCAGGAAATGAGAGGTATAATAAGAATAATGGCCACATCTGATGAATAAATAAATACATCTCCCATTCTGCAAATTCTCTTGAACTTTATAATGATTGCATACTGTGTATTTTCTATTTCTTCATTATTTTAACTTTACTTGATAATGACATCTGACAATGCCGAAATGTCGTAACCTTTTTGCTTGTTTGTTTTCTTAATAAATTTCATTATTTTTACTATTCATCTTTTAGTTAAATGTTGCTATTGTGTTGCAGCTTTAGTAATTGCTGTGCAGTACATATTTGTTACAATTACTCTATTATTTTAGTGTCTGTACATGAGGCAGCCCAAGAAGAACAGAAATTAAAAGCAGAACTGAAGAAACATAATGTTGCCGAACAGCACTTAGGATCAGTAAGTCTACTTTAAATTGCACGTCATATATCTGTGAAACAATAATGCAATAATGACACAAGATAACATGATGTTGGCAGATTTTAATATATCGTTTCCTTCTCAACAGGTAAGGGGTGTTGAGTCGTACCTAGCAACTGTTGTCAAAAAGAGAGACGAATTGGCTAAAGCTCCCAGGAGACAGTGTAATCTGAACCCTGGGCCAAGAGGTGACCCTGAAATACTTGGAAAGGTAGGGCATGCAATGTAAAATAAAAATTCTAGTAAATGGTATATGAGTAAATTGCCTATAAGGCATCACAAGGCTCCAAGAAGGGAGTTTGGTAGGTTGACAGTAGGGGTGTTGGTAGGGTGTAAGTAGGTTGACAGTAGGGGTGTTAGTAGGGTGTAAGTAGGTTGGCAGTAATCTAGCACTAATGCTAGACATTTAGTGAATTCAAGGTCATCTTTTAGTTTAAGGACTTTTCCATCTTTCATGACAACCTGTATAACATTATCATTAGGTGGCTCACTTGGCTCAAGTAGCAGATGATGATGTTGCTCGCGTTCTGTCCTGGCACATGGCTAGTGATATGGACTGTGTTGTCACACTTACAACTGCCAAGGTAAGTAAAAAAGATTTGTTAAAAACGATGATCTGTCATCATTATCATTACCAGTCATCATCATCATGTATCATCACCATCATCATGCATCATCATCATGTATCATCATCATCATGCATCATCATCATGGATCATTATCATCATAGTCATCATCACTTATCATGTATCGTCATCATGTATCATCATCATCATCATGTATCATCATCATCATCATGGATCATCATCTTTATTATCATCATCATTATGTATCATCATCATCATGTATCATGAACACTTGCCTGATTTCTTAATCTCAACTTTAAGGAGCACTTTTGAATCAATACAATAGCTTCTCATCCTTCTCTGTATGTGAAATCTCTTGAGTTTTTATTCATACTATAATGCTTACAGGCAAAAGAAGTATACCGTGACTCCAATGGACAACAACAAGTGCTCCCTCTAGACTCCATCTATAAACAACGACTTCCTGAATGGAACAGGTATTGAGAATAAGATTGTTTGAGTCATATACACATTCATGTGATTTCTCATGTGCAACTGTTAAAAAAAGAAATAATACACTAGGGAATGACACGTCCTTTGAAATGGATTAAGTCTATTGACAGTGACTTGGATTCAAGTTTTGACCAAACTACAATTTTACCCACAGACCCCTCCCTCACATCAGAAATGGTCCACGTAACTACAACCCACCAGGAAATCCAGTGTATGCTCGTGACAAGCTGATATTTCCTGCTGAAGCTGCTAATTGTAAAATAGGTTTGTAACTAATATGCATGTAACATGCCAAAAGAGAAGATTTGACAAAAGTTAGAACAAAAATGTGGAGTCTTTGGGGAACGAATAGTGGGCCTTGTGAAGGAGCACATATTGTATAAAGCCCACACAGATCAGATTGAAGTGAATAGCATTATTTTATTAGAGATTGGAGTGAGTTAGACCAAAAATATCTATGTCAAAGCTGAGAATGATTTTGTATTTGGTTTACAAACTTCTCCTTGGTTACTGCAGATTTCTGTTGTGTTTTCCTCATTAATTATTCATGATACAAAAATTATGATTATTAAATCTGTCATTGTGTTATTAACAGTGTTTGGCATGCTTCTTGGTGATACTATTATCTTAGATGACCTTGACTGTGCCAATAAATACAGACAAGAGGTAAGTTACTCCCAAATACTAAAATCGTCCTTGTTTTACAAGGGTAGCACATAACAGCAAACCTTTGGCTCTCATTACATGATCAGATCAAATTGGAATTTAAAAGGGAGGAAAACTGTAGAACCCGGAGAAAAACCCTTTGAAGCACACGAGAGAACCAAGTAGTAGCAACTCTACTCTCATATAATTACACCAAGTCAAGGAATCGAATCCATTGCACTCTCACCACTACGCCCATTACTTTACAATCTACAACAGTAGTCTCTGTCAAGGAACAATTTGTCAACCTTGAAATTTTGTCTTGTTAGGTTGTAAAGTATACCCATTGTCCTACGATATTAACAAGATCAGGGGATAGAATCCGCAGTAATGGTTAGTATGTTGTCAGTCTGTCAGTGGTGATGTATCTGTACCCTGCCTTTTTACAAGCAGGCAGATCCAGGGGAGGGGTGCGCACCCCTCCCAGGTTCCACTTTGTGCCCTTACTTTGAAGATAACCAATACTGTTTTTTCCTTTGATTCTAAGGGGTGCACCCTCCCTGGGTTAACTTTGTGCGCAGCACCCCTCCCTGAACAAAATCCTGGATCCCCCCTGACAAAGGAGGGACTAACATCCTTATTCACATGTGAAACTCATTGCTGTACTCCCAATTGTCTGCCCTTGCAGTTTCTGTCAATTCAGAGTTGACCCTTTTTCATTTACTATTACAGACCTTGTATCATTCTCTTGTGAATAAGATTCTTTGTCTGAGTTGTATCCATATTCATGTGTCTTTTCCTGCTTAACCGTTAAGCAAAGAAATAATACTCTAGGGAATTACACATGGTCGGAAATGGGAAAACATGCCCGAGGTAAAAGGGTCTAAATTATATAAGAAACCTCTTGTCTTACTTACTACCTAGATTTCATTTCTTTTGTAATTATAATTATTATTGTTCTAGGAAAATTTGGAGGATTGCAAAACAAAGCACCTGTGTTAGAGAGAATGCGTGGAGCTGTTTTTGCAGCACCAGTACCTACTTCTTACAGCACTCTCTCCACACAAATCGGTAAGAGATAATCAACAGACATTGTTGGGACAAATGCCTCTTAGCCCATAGCCCCAATCCTCTTGATTAGTCACACAATCAATGTGATGTGGCTCATGTCCAGCCATTGAGCAGCCATTATTTTTATCCCTGTGAGGTAATAACAGTAACTTGTGTCTTGCAGAACAATTACAAGCATACAAACAAGCTCAAATAAAACACCAGCAGGCCAAGTCTGATTTGGAGGTAAGGTCAACAAATTAGGGAAAATAAAGGTATCGTGGTCATAGTCATGCTGATTGTCATCAGGCAAAAAAGGGTAACCTTTGTAACTTTTTCGAATTTTTTGGCTTAAATTTCTTTAAATTGGCTAAGCAGAGCCTTGTAAACCAAATAGATGGAACTAGCGAAAATAAGAGAAAATGTGACAAACATTGAAAGAGTTCTTATTGAATTGAATCCCTTTGTTATATGTTGTAATCAACAATCAATCAACACGGCTCTCTGGAAGAGCATTTTTATGAAGAGATTCCGTATTGAAATAAAGGTTATGTATGTATGTATGTATGTCTGTCTGTCTGTATGTAAGGGAGCAGATTATTGTACCATTTCCTTGTATTACTAAGATATTAATTTTATATAAAACAGAATCCCTTTTTTATAGTGGGTTATAAGAAATTATATTACATATAATGTACAATATATAATCAATATACAATTCGCACAGCTCCAGTTGCAACAAGGTCAAACTGATCAAATGAAAATCAAGCATAGAGAATGTCATGATGCAGAAACCCAACTGCGTATGATTGAAGAACGCTTGGGAATGACTCCAACACAGTACGACATGCCTGCAAGCCCAGCTACCATGCTGCACACAGAACTAAGCACCCCTCTGAGCAGAAGTGCTATAGCTAACGGAAGAATACAGGAGTCCAGTTCACCTGTGCTTAATGGTACGGCAAGTAATACAAGGACCAGGAGAGCCTCCCCTCTGAACTCTGAAGAACCAAGAAGCAGCAAGAGGATTAGGAAATCATGATGAAATATTTTAATGTCTATCGATGCCTTCTCTCTTTCGTCACACTTCTAGTAGAGATCAAATTCTATTCATACCATTTGTGCTGATCATTATTTTTAAGAAAATTGTTATTTTTTTCTGGATTTGAAGATCATTTAAGCACTGTAATATAAACTGACATAATCTGGCATTTGTCTTGTAACGTTAATATTTGGTCTCATTGAAGTTGCAGAGTAAAGAGAATGATTGCTTATGTTACCGTATTCATCTAGGCATTATCATGATTGATATAAATCAATGTTGAATCACTGTAATTACATAGTACCCTGGGTGCCAGAGGCCGTGCGGGGCTTGGGGGCGAGAGAGAGAGGGAGGAGGGGGCCCTCCTCCTCCCTCTCTCTCTCTCTCGCCCTCAAGCCCCACACGGCCTCTGGCACCCAGGGTAATTACATAGCTATTACATTTTCATTTTCTTTGTTGCCTTTATACATATTTATGGCAAGTTAGACTCTTTTTAGGTAAAAATATCAACATTGATTTCTTGTACATTTAACGATGAATCTTTAGTATATCTCAGTAAACTTGATATACCATTTCTACATGCGTATCTAAGTGATCTTGTTTGCAGTAGCTTGTTATTCACTTGGTTAGTGTCTCTGTTCGTAGATGGGGGGGGAGGGTTTGAGAAAAGCGAAGGCAGGTATCTTGAAATATTTGAGATTCAGTGATAATTATTTATAGCACAAATTTTTGCCAATTTACACCAGCTTTGCAAAAATTCTTTTTTTTTATTATTTTTATTAGAGTGCATTACCATATATTCGTGAAAAAGTTAACAAACAAAATTGTATGAATTTGTGCAAAGTCTTGTCAGTCTACAGTCGCTTTTTTTTTTACTCCGACGAAGGACTAGCGTCCGAAACGTCAGTAAGTTTTTTCATCTTTTCACGGTGTATAATTTACCTTTTCTCATTACTATTTCATTAGAAACACCGACGCAGCTCACACTAGTTTTTAGCTAGTCATCTTTTGGTCTACAGTCTACTAAACTTACTAATTCTTGTAAATTTGTGCAAAGTTTTTAAGGATATAATTATGGTTTGCACTCTACTTTTCCTTAACTTTATATTTTTTAAAGGGAAATGGAAGATGCTGCTTTTATCAACTAATAAAAGCAAAATGATGATTAGAGACTGATATAAAGTAAAACTATTTACATTTCTTTATTAGATCTGTTTACATTACTTGATACAAAATTTGATGGTATGCATCTTTTACAAAAGAATATAAATAATAACAGATTGAAGATCTTGTTACTCTGAGTTCAGAGGAAATCAGTTGTTTTTGTCCTATTTTATTTGTCTTTTCCAATGCCATATTTTTCTTTCATTTTTTCAAGTTCTTGTTTCTTCTTTTCCTTGTCCAACTTTTGGAAGGCCTAAATTGACAAAATAATATACTACAATTAGCTACTTTTCTCCTTTAGTTACCAGAGTATGCATTTCTAGTGAAGACTTGTCTCTAAGTCTGATTGGTGACCATATCAAATTCTCTACACTGGAGGGGAGGGGTATGGAGTGACTGCACTTACTCAACTATGCTAGCTTTATTTGCTTCCTCTGAGAGAATAAGAACCTTTGTTTATGCCTGGGCAAAGTCAACCCGAGGTACTGAATGCAAGGGTATCAGGGACATCACATTCCCATGGGAATGAAAACATTTTATTTTTCATGGTTAACTCAAGGTGAAGAAAGGGAAAATAAATTGTTCCAGCCTAGTTTCCAAGTTTGATAAACAGGATGAATTGTGATGGCTAAGCTTTGGTACAAACAACACCACATAAAGAAGGTGGAGGAAAGATGTTTGTACTTAGGCTATACCACATGCACCAGGTTGGCTACCTCAGAAAGGATAACTATAGCTGGTGTATAAATACAATGACATACCTTATTGGACTGATAATACAAGACCACCAAGTATCTGTTACAGACGTTGAACCCTGATAGATGATCGCATGCATTTTTTGCATCAAAGATATCTTCATATACTACAAATGCCGTCCCTCTTGTGTCTGGTGCATTGCCACTAAAACATAAAACCAGGCAAATATTTAATGTTAGCTTCCTACAAAAGGACTACGGGCCAAACTTGATATCTCCTTTACTCAGGGTTAGCCTTAGTTTTGTTTACAATATTCATGTGTTCCAGTGAAGGTCAATGATAATCTTTAATTTGTTAGAGCAGGCTGATTATTTTGGCGGCTTTGGCTGATGTGGGCCTGCTTTCACTCACACTCACTACCACTACATTTACTATTTTATGTACACAACTCACATGTTGATTTTTATAGAGGGAGGAAAGCCAAAGAAGCCTGAGAAAAACGCTTGTGTGAGGGAGAAAACACATTAAAGAAACTTAATTCACATGTGTCATCTGCAGGGCTCGAACCAGCGACCCAACCTGTTGGAGTCACATCAGTGAAAGACGACACACTAGCAATGTATGGCACCCGTGGGATTTCAAAGTGTTTGTATTGTTGAAGTTGTGCATTCCATACTTTACTATTGGTATTTGTGAATATACTGACACTAAATTAAGGCTAACCCTGAGTAAATGAGTCTGTTACCAAGGCACATATCTACATTGTGTGCACTATGATAGACTAACAAGATACAATACTTACAATCTAATCTGTCTGATTGCTCCATACTTTCCGAATATATCATACATCTCCTCAGCTGTTATCTTGTATGGGAGATTTCTGGAATCAAAACAAATTGGTATTTGAAAAACAAACTCTAAGGCAAACTCTATCAACAATATTGATCCAAATTAAGACATATTTTTATATACCGTATGATATTCTTAAATTCATTCATATATACATCAAAACTTAGACAAAAGCTCAAAACTCACCTTACGTATAGAATTCTATTAACTTCAGGCGGCAGGCGAACCTTTAAAACATCAAAGGAAAGAGAAAATGTCAATGAGAAAAATAGTCTTTAGACAAATCGTTCACATGTGGACCAAGAACTGCTTCTTTAGAACCAATTTACAGCCTTATCTATCAATTTAAAGGCGAATCTGTAGCTTCTACACAAGGTATGAGCATATGTGAACTGCTTTTTATATTTCTGAGTAAGAGAGAACCAAGATAGAGGGTAAAATACTTCATGATTTTACTTACATTCGCCTTTCTCTGACTTTGCATCGCCATCTTGTCTTCGTCTTCGATGCGTCATAGGGATCGCTAAGCCTTATGGGTGATTATTAAAATATCACAGGAAGCCCAAAAATACCTTATCATTATAAAAAGATTTTTTTGTTCAAAAACTAGAACTAAAAGCTTTCAAATAAGACCAGAAAAAGAACCTATTTTATTATTTAACTCTTATTTTATTTAGTAGTAATAGCTCCGTAAACCCTACTTGAATTTTTCTTTAGAAAAATCTGTAGCCCATTCCTTATCAACTAGATAGGATTATTTCATGACCTCTCCTTTGATACCTTTCCAAAAAATTTTTTTCTTAGAATTGTCCATTCCATTACCGAAGCTCCTCTGTATAAGCATAGTTAATAACTATGGTATAAAGCATGGTACAAGTAAAAGTATATATAGCATCGTATGGACTTCCCGTTGCAAAGGATTATGGTCTAGGAGGAAGGGCATCAACAGTCAACATCATCAAACATGGCGGCGGTGAACGGAGAGGGCAAATTTGTAGAAAAAGTTGAGATCAAGGAAAATCAAAATGATTCAGATCAAACAGAAATTTCCCTATCTCCAGATCTAGCTGCTGAAGAAGCAAAAAGAGAAGAAATTAGAGCCAAAATTCGCTCGGTAAGTGAAGCTTGATTGAAAAAAATTTTCTACACGACTTCAAGTTGAAGAGAGAGCGATCGAAAATGAAGAGAGTCGCGGTCTATAAATAACTGCTTGACACGTGTGCGATACTCATTTGTGGTTTAATCTTTTTTTCTCTCACTGTTATATTTCTGAAACTTTCATTCAAACTTTGTTTCGGGCCAATCAAAATAAGGTTGTAATATTTTCAAGATATTTGAATCACAAAAATTAATTTTGAATCCTTATTTAAATAGTATTTCTTTTTCCAAGTTTCTTGCGTTATTTATTTTTTTTTCTCCTAAAAATTGATAACTGATATGTTTATATCATAGGTTCATAGTTAAAATGATTCATATTAAACAGTACATAATTTAAAAAGCAAAATTTATCGCAATAACACGTAGCTTAAAAAAATAGATTACGATTAGTCATGTGATGCCCAATATATTTGAGATCGCGATAAATATTATAAATTAAAAATTATTTATTTCATGATGTCATCCACAAATTACCTCAAATATGGAATTATAGTTCAGTTTACAGAAAACCTAAGCAAGAAAAAGAAGTCTTTTCAATTTTTTTTAATACTACGTGGACGTTCAAAAATAATGAATGTATAATACGTATTAATTGAAATCTCATCATAAAGTTGTTTAAGTAAAGTATTGATTTAATCTTCGTGGAGTTTATAATGTTTTATCATTTATTTCTATTTGCTTTTTGGTTTGGTTCTTAATAACTGGTAGATTTTATGCATGTATATTGGATCTTTATACCAGTCTTGACATGGCTTATAGGTTGGTATCAATAGATATCATTTTTTGCTCTTGCTTTGAATTTCTCACCAACTGTATGGCATGTCTTAAATATAAATGTAAAAAGATGATAGCACTTGAAGGACAGCTATGTTATTGTAAGCTGATAATGAGATTCATGAGATTTATTCGATCAGCTGATTGATACCAGAGTTAATACTTGGTATACTTGATATATAAAACATGTTATAATATATACCTGATTGATCACTCAGATGAAGGACTAATGTCCAAAATGTTAATTTAATTTTTAACTTTTTTTATACACTGTATAACTTAGAGATGCATCGCTCAAATCAAGAAATATTTTACCAATCAACTATTTACTTTATGCAGAACCAGTACTGAAAGTATTGTTGAAGTGTTCATTTAAGTGCACTTGAAAAGCCCTTGAAAATAGCAAAGTTGTTGGATATACTCCTGCAATTCTCCTTGAAATTGTAACATATTTCAATTGTAATGTTCTTATAGCTCCATTAACGGCAAAGCATTGGTATCTCATGTGCTATTTTCCCATATCTTAAGTCAATGTTGCTGAGCTTCAAAACTTTTAAAGTCAATGTTAAAATAAATAATATAATATTAATATTATTTATTTATATAGCGCTCATCTCCAAAATTGTCCAAGGCGCTTCACAAAAAATTACAATAGAATATTTACAATAGTTACAAAATGCTTACCTATTGATTATGAATAAAATGTAAATATTTAAAAGATGAAACTAATTAATAATTGCAATATATAAAACAAATCTAAGTCACGTAGTCTTTAAATATACTCCTCATTATTAAGAAAAAGAGAAAATAAATGTGTCTACGCTTGAATTCAGGAGCTGTGGAACGTGTAGGCATAGAGAAACTATTTGCATTAACAACAGGTGTAATCTCCTGAGAGTATTGGTGATGAATAGTAATCCTCACTGGAATCGTCTGTTTATCATCATGACAAGACACAAAAGTTAAATTGTTGAAATTAGCAAAACGAAAGTTCAAGTCTGTTCTTGAATAATAATTAGATTCATCATTAGAAATCCGCGTAGGAATCACTGAGACTGAAGAAACCAGCTCTCTTCCAGAACCACGTCGATTTCGTTGAATACTAAGGTTCTTGATAGATGTGTAAACCTCAGATGAAAGTCTTGGTAGCAGCTTGTGCTGGGAAATAAACTGGTTGATTGCCTTCATGTATGAAGAAGAATAACAATGGGAGTATCGATGATCCCGTACTGATGTAGTTATCACAGCAGAAGTTGTAGTAAAACATCCAAAATGACTCCAAGAATCCATAGGCTCGATGAACGACATAATAAACGTACAGGTGCCAGTAAAGAAACACAAATAAAACGATAAAATACTGTAAAAATGAACCATAAAATTGAGCAATTCGAAAGGCGTGCAACCACTCAGGTGCATCACATTAACTTATTAAAATCATTAAAATCATGATATATGTTTTTTGTCTCTATGAATTGTTAAGAAAAAAATTCTCAATCAAAGTGGCCCTTAAAAATCGTAATTTTGGGCCTTGAAAAGTCCTTAAACAGTCCTCGAATTTTGTGTTTGAGATGTAGTACAAACCCTGTGGTAATGAGAATAATAAGATGCATTAAGCGGATTGATACCAAGCAATATATTACTACAATAAAGGACTAATGTTTTAAATATCAAATATAGTTTTAAACTGAGATCCACAGAATTTTACTAATGGTATGACCATCTTTTTTACAGATAGAAGAAGAAGTTGTAACTTTACGCCAGGCTTTGGAAAGGAAAGAGAACCAACTAGCAGATCTAAAGAAAGAACTTGGAATAACAGCCTGGTCGCAACTCAGAGAAGGATTAAGTAATACATACACTGGTGTACAGCAGTCCCAGATGTAAGTATTTAAAGTGCACATGAACCCTTCGACAATACTTTCAGTGCTGAATCTACGTGAGTAAATAGTCGAAAGTTAGTTTTTGATTTGAGTGATGCGTCTTTAAGTTACGAAGATTTACAGTTCCAATATGTTAATGACTGTGACGTCTATTTTGAGTGTTTTTGTCGTAACTATCGATACTAAATGCTGGCCATTATGAGAAAACAAACTTAAGATAACTTTCATGTAGACCATGAGTAAAATAATGATGCTTTTTAAATACTGTTTCTGTGAACCAGTTCAATTTTGTATATTTAATTAAGCCTTAATAGACGTCACTTGAACTTACATGCACTACCCAAGTCACTACCATTACATTCAATATTCTACAACTTTCAACACACACATGATTTTCATAAATGAAGAAAAACTGGAGGAGAACCAACCAAATGGAGAGAGCAACACATTGAACAAACATGATTCACTAATGCCACCCACAGGGCTCAAATCAGGTCCATATCATACGTACCATATCACATATAGCTAATAGTAGATTAGTTCTGATTAATACCAATGTTTTATTCTAGATATCAAAAAACATCAGAATCATTGAAGAATGTTAATGAAAAGATAACACATTCCGAGGCGTAAGTATTCTAATTTTATAATAATATTAAACCTTTATTTAGGCAGGGTAAACCTTTCAGTATGAATGACATGCTGTTGTCAATGCGGCCCTAAATTAATAAATAATACATTATTATATATGATAATGAAAAAAATAACTAAAATACAAATATTTATTCAAGTGCCTTTGTTTTCTATATGACACTCCTGTGGTGTCCTATGTAAAAAAAATGTTTCAAGGGATTTTATTTGATCATAGGCTCCTGTGCACAAACCAGTCATATTAACAAAGATTTTAAACTCCCTGTGTATTGTTATTTGTAGCTATAACAAGCTGAGTCAGGGAGCATCAGCTACTAAAGGAGCCTTAGTAGATGCTGGAGGAAAAACAGTGAATGCAGTGAAAAGTGCTGGTACTGCTGCTTCTAAAAAACTAGGAGAAATCAGGTAACAGATGAACTACTAGCCTTGAATTATAACATAACAAAACTCATAAGGGGGTTGAAATGTATTTAACAGTCACACATTTTTGTAAAGTGCGATGAAACCACAGAAAAAATACTTGGGACCCAGCTATCCTGAAATTCTATTAAAGTTCTTATTTGTTACTTTTTGTGCAGAGAATCTTCATCATTTCAGTCCTTTGAAAGTAAAGTCCTAGCAGCATCAGCAACTATCAAGGTAAGACATGAAGAATATCTTTGTAACTCTGTAAGTATTCATTAAATCTAATCACACATTTATTTCAACAGAGTAGTCCTTGAGATTACAATTATTTAAATGTCACTGTTATATTATTAAAAGCCTTAGAATTTAAAATACAAGGACTTAAATATTTATTAATATTTTTAAAGCTTATTAAACTTAAAAATAAATTTAAAGATTCATTGAAAAATTGAAATATCGTGTAGTCACATTAGTTTTCTTATTTAATGATTATAGTATAAATAATGTTTAAAAAAAGATTTTTTCACTAGTCGCATAAAGGAATATAATCATTACAAATAAATATCAATGTTTCCTCATTTCAAGGTCAGGGCACATTGCGGGTTTTCTTATTATTCTTTTGTATATTTTCCACCATCATCGATTTTCGCCTACAACCATCGTATACAACACGCTCGCGCCATCCGACAACTCGAGTTGTAGCGTGTAAATCAAGCCTAGAACGCCTGCGACAGACGCGAGCGTGTTGTATACGATAGTTGTAGGCGAAAATCGTACCGTCTAAACCGGCCTTTAGGTAACATGTTTCCAAGATGGCATCAATTTTGTCCTAAAAATGTCCCACAATGCACTGCAATGCCGACTAGACCCAGTTATTTAATCATCCTTGAAAAGATTAATATTTATTAGCCTCTTCTATTCTCATATTCTTTCTGATAAATCATAATTAATACCTAATGTAAAGAGTCCTAATCTTCAAAGTTTTCTGTTCTCTTGTAGTTTAAGATGCTCGGAGGGCCTCCAAAGAATGAGGAGAAAGAATATAAGGGTGGTCTTGCTCCAGCACCTGATAACGATAAATCATGAAGACTATCATGTTTAACCCTAATTATGAAATAGCTACTTTTGACTATAAAATGGTGTAAAAATAAGCTAGAAATATGTACATCAAACATGTTTATAAACGCATTCACACACTCTTAAAAAATAGATGTCTTATTGTTGGATTTCACTTGACATCATTTCCTGTCTCGTGCAGAATGTTCATCAGCGGAGTATTTTTCCGTTTGATAGCACTAGTGGTCAGTTTTTGACCACCAATTTGGTGCAGATGAGGTTCAAAGACTCTTATCAGCTGGGCCAGGTTGTACGAAGCCTGGATAGTGCTATCCGACAGATAAATCTTTTCCAGTGGATAAATATATTGGATAACAGGATCAACTTATCCACTGGATAAGGATTTATTCGTCAGATAGCACTATCCATCCTTCGTTCAACCAGGCGCACATGGAAACCAAACAATATGCACATTCCAAAGAGTGCATGTACTATTTTTACAATAACTTACAAATTTCTCACACGCTGATTAACGTCAATAAGAGGACAGACAAATAAAGCTGACGTCAACGAGCACATGCTCTTTTTGTTGGTTCTTTTGATCACTAAAAATGAGACGTTTTAATCGTTTTTGTTATTGTAAAAATCAGTATTTTATATGTCTGTCCTCTTATTGATGATAAATTTCGTCATCACATTGTCAAAGTAGCGTGGATCCACGAGGCGTGGTGCAATTTATCGTCAATAAGAGACAAGACACATAAAGCTGATGTCAATTGTTAAGTAGAGACTACCTAACTCTTAACCCCCTTATTCCTTGGAGAAAAACACTGTAACAAAATTAACAACTTACGTAAACGTGAAAAGAATATTAGCTGCCATATCTATAAACAAATTGCCTTGTAATGCTACTAAAACGATGTGAATAATGCGAAATAACTAGTCTACAAAGTAGAGGTATTTAACTTTATTAATATTAGTTGAAGTTATGCTAGAAATCTGTACAGGTTTTTTTAAATATTTGTACAAGTAAAATATGTTAAGGCGTTTTGCTCATGAATTCATCTATTTACTGTTTATCAAGTTTAAAAATTTATAATGATTAAATTTTGGAGTTGTTAGAAGAATAAAGATTTGGTATTTAAGAGATTTCACTTAACCCAGGAAGCAAAATATTAATGTGTTGGTCAATGACAGTCTTTTGATTAGATTGGATAAAAATCAAGGGAAAGTATTTACCACTTTCTCTTATTATTACATCTTTTCTCAGGTTAAATAGATGCACACTGTAATGTGCAACTACTACTTAATATAGCTTGCCATATATTCCAAAGCGTACGTCATGTTACTTTATATCCATCTTACTAAGTCGCTTTTCCTCACTAGGAGAAAGTGGGAGGGCAAAAGCAGAGCAGTTTCGATGAAGTCCTGCAAAGCACAACGCAGGCTCAAGCTTCTGAAGATCAGTCAGCCAAGCCAATACATCCTGTGATTTAGTAGGTCATGTGCTCGACAAGACTCGTAACAGCAAATCATAATTTGGTAATGTTAACATGACGTCATTAATAGGTCATGTGATTGATTAGCCTTGAATCAGGAACCCATAAATTGGTGATATCACGATGACGTCATTGAGTTATGTCTGAACTGTTCGTCAATAACTATATATTGCTATATAACTATATTTACAAGGAGAATTTAGAATTTTGACTTGAAGGGCTCAAAACATAATTTCTGTGATAACGAACATGGTGCATTGTGGTCTAGGTTGGGTACCAACATATACATACTCCTTATATTGTGTTTGTACCCAAGCTAAGTTAGAATGCATCTTGAGTAACGAACTGAAAAAATGTATCTAGCGATACATCCATTTTTGACAAACTTAAACGTCAGGAATCTTTTCTCGTTCCAATTTGCCAACCATTAAAACAAAAGATCTCTTCATTTCAGTAGCCAATAGATCAAACTTCGCTAAATGAGTCTCCCCTAGATATTGCTCAGGGAGTGTTTCTTGCAGTCTTGATATTTTAAAGTAAAATGATGTCATCGTGTTCATTCCCATCGCATCAGTATTTTTTTTTTTAATCATTTAATAAAATTAAGGTTAAGACGAAATATAATTAATTGGAAAAAAAATATTAGAGTTCAAAACAATAGAATTATAAAGAATGATATAGTTGAATTTTGAACAGTGATATTATAGAACGTTTTCCAACAACCGGGGTTAAAAATTCTAATGAGTTTGCTAATATGCTAATGATCTACGTACCGTACTGCCAGCCAAATTAAACCGAAATAATCCGCGTGAATTAGTTTTAACCTTAAAATGCTAGTCTTATTGCACTTTCTGTGAACTTGTCATAATTTCCAGGAATGTAAACGAACTCAACGTTAAAACGCTTGCCATTCTAAAACGTGCTTACAAAACTATTAACGCTATATTTGGTTTTAAGAGAAGTAAACTCGCTGTTGCTGGTGCTTGCCTATCTCCAGCTTTTCAGAAATTTCATATATGTAACTTCTGAGAAGCCAGAGATAGGCCAGCACCAACGATTTAACTTCTCTAAAAACTCACTAAAATTGTTACAAGATTTTTATAGAAGTTTTATTCAACAGCAACGTTTGTAAAGTACAAATCTTTGAGTATAAGTGACGATATACCTGCTCGCTATAACAGTCGAGACTGAAGATTTGATTCCATTTTTTAATAGCCTAGTTATTCTTATCTAGATATTTGTCCACCTTGCTTAAAACGGCATCTACTTTACTCATCGTTTCCAAAGCCTTTTCGCACATTTTCTTATGTGCAGCTTGGGTTTCTGCTGCATTATCAACCTTCCTCTTTTTAGATACCTTGTTCGTACCGGCAAAGCAGTCATCTTTTTCATCAAACTCGCTCTCGCATGATGATGACGCAACATACTCTCCCTCTAATTTGTCCTTCACTGCTTGTCTTCTCTGGGAAGGTGTTTTCTTCTCTGCATACTTCATGGAGTTTATTGGTTCAGTCGGGGAAGCCAACATTTTCTTTAAAATGTTCTTCATTCTGGTTATCAGTCGACTTGCCAGTGGGCTCTGCAGATAGAGTGCCACAACATGATGAGGGAGTTGTGCCTCTAGGATTCTTTCTTTGCAGTACTGTAGGATTTCAGGCCACTCTTTGCTATTACATTCGTTGTAGCATTTAGAAATAAATTCAATTTCCTTTTCACCAACATTAGCACGCTTTGGTAGTGATCCTATCACAATTAAAATTACAAACCATAAGTTGAAAACGATAATAAATTAATTTGTCGCAAAAATCCAGAAATGGGCTTTTTAAAAATGGTTTACTTACCTAACCCATGCGAATTTCCCGGTATTGGAGAATCTTTTTGTGACATCTTGACAAAACGTTTATCAGAAATAATCAAGTAAACTAGCTAAACTCAATTGTCACTCGATGGGCACTGAATGCTCAGAAAATTCCGAAGTGCAAAACTCTAAACAGCCTGGACTAATTACAATAACGGTGTTAGTTGCACGCTTCGATTTTAATTATTCAAAAAATAGAAGTTTGACTGGTAGTTACTGTGAACTTGAGATGCAGATTCAGGATATACGTGTCCTGCTTTTGCAAATACTAGCAATTTTGATACTTCTGTCTGCTTTCCAGCCTCCGTTAAACATACAAAACGTGCCGTTAAATAGACGTCTTCTTACAGGCTTCCGTGGAAGTGGATTTGATGGCAGGGATGTGTTCTCTCTAATTCAAAGACAGCCGTGGTTGTTTTGGAGAAATACAGGTGAAACCCCACAGTCATTTCTGCAGCTAGTAGCAGATGTTTCTCCAGCTCTATTCCGTTTAACAAGGGATGGATTACCACGTCAACGACTAGGACGCTCACAACTCAACATCACGAATCAAGTTCTATTAGCTTTAATGTGGCTACGCAAATATCTGCATGTGGAAAGTCTAGCTCTGTGGTTCGATACAGACCCATCAACTGTTGTGCGAATTATATACAGAGTCATACCAGAGATGTGGAGGTATTTCCAAAATCAAATTCGCTGGTTAAATGTAAATGAATGGGCCAACATCAGGGGAAATTGGCCAGAATTCCCAAACGCAGTGGGCGCTATAGACGCAACCCCGCATGAGATATACCGACCCATAACAGAGCCCCAGAGATCGTTCTATAGTGGGCACCGTCACTACCACTGTTTCAACACCCAACTTATCATTGATAACCTTGGACACTTGAGATATGTTCAGGCCGGGTTTCTTGGTAGTACACACGATGCGACATCTTACAGGCTGATGACCCGCATTGGACCAGGACAGCCTCTGGACCTACCACAAGGTGCAAAACTTCTAGCGGACAAGGCTTATCCTGATGGTGGATCATTGCTGACGGCCGTAAGAGCAAATCAAATGCATTTGCTGAACCCCAGAGAAAGAAGGCGGGCAAGGCGCTTTAACAAGTGTCTGTCACGACGACGAATCAAGGTGGAGCATGTATTTAAAGAAATAAAAGTGTACAAAGCCATATCACAGTTATGGAGACATCCTAGATGGCTTCTTCCAGTATGTGTGGAGCTTGCGTCATTTCTTGCTGAACGTCGAGTACGCTTATTTGAACATTTATAACAAACTAAAAAGGTATTTCTGTGTACAGCCAATTTCCATGCTAGCTTAGTCCACTCATTTGCATTTTTTCAGATACAAACGTTGATGTTGAATAAAAAACAAAGTCTTGTAACACTTGTTGAGTTTTTAATAAATTTAGAACGTTGAGTTCGTTTACATTCCTGGAAATTATGACAAGTTCACAGAAAGTGCAATAAGACTAGCATTTTAAGGTTAAAACTTCTTCACGCAGATTATTTCGGTATAATTTAGCTGGCAGTACGGTACGTAGATCATTAGCATATTAGCAAACTCATTAGAATTTTAAACCCCGGTTGTTGGAAAACGTTCTATTTAAGTAAAGTTTAGAATGATTTGTCTTTAGGATTGGGTTCACATGGACCCTGTAAAGATTTGTTAAGCACAATTTTGCGCCTGTTAAAGCTAATTTTGTAACTTCAAAGTTACATTGAGACAAGGGTTAGCAAGCTAAACATTTGATTCGCTTTATAAATATAAAATTTTTTAAATTTTCTGAATACATCATAAAAAATCGAAAAAAAGTGTTTCTCGAATTTTGAATGTATGAGACATCTATTACATGTAATTGTGGATGCATCCAACTGTCTATATTCTGGTTGAGTCGGATAAAGCACAAAACATTTCGAGTCGAGGCTCCGGAGAAACAATAGCGTAATCGTAATCATCACTGTTTCTCCGGTGCCTCGACCTAAAACATTTAGTGCTTGAACACTGAACCAGAACATCCTAAGCCAGGGCACCAGAGTGATACAAGCACCATTATCAACGTTATATTATTTAGATCATAAATCGTTATACATTTTTCTTTTTTCCTTTTTATTTCTCGTCTATTAATATTTAATATTCGTACTTAGTTGACTGACGTATCTGCTGTTGATTGGTTTCTGGTAATGCATGCCTTTACCGTTGTCATGGTGTATACGTACTTCAGTAGTATAGGGAATGGGGGTTCCAGCGCAATCTCAACACGGGCAAGACCCGTGTCAAAAATCCACCTACGGAAACAACCCACTCCAAGTGTGGTTGGGGGCAACAGCGCAAATATGTTAGTCTATATATGGAGTGCGAAGATTGTAAGAGAACTTTTAAGAAAGAAGCGGATTTGAAAAAGCATTTGAAAATGAAGACGAAGTGTATGAGCAGTTATGATTGTGGATGTGGTAAGAAGTTTGAGACTAAGGTTAAATTGTTTTGGCATTGTCAGGACTGTGAGTACGACTACGACGACTTAAAAAGTGCTTGGTATTAGGTATAAAATATTTCCTATTATATAGATGTAATCCCAAAGCAACTTCAGCACGGTGTCAATACCCGGTAACGGTGAGATTGACGTTAGACAGTTTTGGCGTCAGTCAGAAAGGAAGGTTAAAAGGACTCTCCGAAAAGGTATAGAAGAATTAGGAGCCCTGAAAGCGAGCATAATGATAGAAGTAAGTTTGTCAAAAGACGAGGTAATGACGACAGCAATGTTGCGATCAAAGTCGTTAGTGATATTAGAATCCACGAATCTGGATAGGTCACTCAGTGAAGCCTTAGAAGCAATAATGGAGTCGCTGTCTAACTACACGAAAGAAGGATCGGGTTGGACAGTAGAGGAGGTTGAAGGAATAGAGATAAGTATAGCCAGGTACGTACCCATACGAGGGGGGAGTTACGTACCGCTACCAACGTGGGTAGAAAGGAAGAAGGCTATTGTAAACGTGAAGAATGAAGACAATCGATGCTTTATGTGGGCAATCAGGTCTGCACTGTATCCAGCAGAGAAGGATCCCTGTAGGACAAGTAAGTATCCCACAGATGATTTAGAGTGGGATGGTGTGGAATTTCCCATGCAGTTGATAGATATCCCCATATTTGAGGAAATAAACGATCTAGCAATTAACGTTTACGGAGTCAGAGAGCAGACGATAGTACCGTTAGTTCTGTCAAAAAGTAAAGGAGAGCGCGTACATTTATTCTACCACGGCGGACACTACTCATGGGTTAAACACATTAGCAGACTATTCTACAGACATACTAAGCACAAAGGCAAAAAGTACTTCTGTGACTGCTGCTTGCTGTCATTTACATCCTTAAATACCCTAAAGAAACACGATGAGATCTGCCGCGGAGTCGAAGAAGTGGCGCAACGGATCCAGATGCCCACCAACAAAGAGCTTTCATACGCAGACCATCAAAAGCAGATGCAAGTGCCTTACGTGATATATGCAGACTTCGAAGCGTTGATAACTAAGGAAGAGCAGAAACGTGGCGCCACGAATAAGGTAGGATTACACGAGATCTGCTCCTTTGGTTACATAGTAGTCAGATCAGACGGTAAAGCAAACCCTCCTGTGATTTACCGAGGTAAGAACGCAGCTAATGAGTTTCTAGAAGCATTGCGAGAAGAGGAGGGAGAGATTAGAGAACAATTAAGATGTCCAAAGAAGATGGAATTTACCAAAGAGAACCAGGAGGCTTTTAACAAGGCAAAAAAATGCTACATTTGCCAACATACGCTTCTTCAGTTTGGAAGACGAGCCAAGAAAGCGTGGGATGAAGATGGAAAGTATCTAGGAGAAGCTCATTTTAAATGCGGGAAGTATGCTAAGAAAGGTGAGAAGCCGGGAAAGCCCTCCACGCACTGCATTCACTGTCACAAAGCATTTGTTGAGGATTTCTATGTGGATAAGGTTAGGGATCACTGCCACATCACGGGTAAATACAGAGGAGCGGCTCATTGGAAATGCAATATAAACTTCAAAGTAAATCCAGACATGGAGATTCCGGTGTTCTTTCACAACCTCCGCGGTTACGACTCCCATTTGCTACTACAAGGAACAGACGGCTCCGACGTCAAATGCATACCCAACAACAAAGAGCGCTACATGTCCGTAACTGTGGGTAAGCTAAAGTTCTTAGATTCGCAGCAGTTTATGGCGGACTCCTTAGCAAACCTCGTAAAGTATAACACCAACTTTCCCATTTCCAGTCAATACGGCGCGGAAAGGAAAGGAGTCTACCCATACGAATACATGGACTCCTGGGATCGATTCAAAGAACCCCTACCACCCAAAGATCGCTTCTACAGCACCCTAAACGAGTCTGGTATAAAGGATGAGGAGTACCAGCATGCGTTAGACGTGTGGGAAAAGTACTCCTGTGAGAACATGGGTGACTACCACGACATCTACCTAAGGTCTGACGTAGTGCTGCTTGCAGATGTTTTCCAAAGCTTCAGAAAGATGGCTATGGAATATTACGGATTGGATCCCGCTAATTTCTACACGGCTCCTGGGCTCAGCTGGAGTGCTTTGTTAAAGAAGACAAATGCGCAGTTGGATCTCCTAACGGAGTACGACATGTATCGGTTTATGGAAGACGGTATTCGTGGCGGCGTATGCGGACCCAGCCGACGTTACGCCCGCGCAAACAACCCCTTAGTAGAGCACGACCCAGAGAAACCAACCACATACATTTACTACCTGGATGCGAATAACCTTTATGGTTGGGCAATGTCACAGTACCTACCTGTGAGAGACTTCGAATGGGATCCAGTGAAGCCGATAGACTTCTACATGCAGGTAGGAAAGGAGGAAGACAAGGGTTACGTCTTAGAAGTGGATCTGGAGTACCCAGAGCGCCTGCACGACGAACACAATGAGTTCCCCTTAGCACCAGAAGCGATAGAGATACCATTTAAGCAGCTAAGTCCGCTGCAAAAGCAAATGTGCCCTGGTTACAAACCGTACAGGAAACTAACTATGAACCTGATGGATAAGAAGAAGTATGTGGTACATTACCGCAACCTGCAGTTCTACGTGCGACACGGAATGCGCGTAGAGAAGATCCACAGAGTCCTAAAATTCACGCAGGAACCCTGGATGCGCCCCTACATTGACTTTAACACACAAAAGCGTGCGCAGGCAAAGAATGACTTCGAAAAGAACCTGTTTAAACTAATGAACAATAGCGTATTTGGTAAGACAATGGAGAACATCCGCAAGCGCGTAAGCATAAAGATAGCCAGCACCAAAGAGGAAGCAGAAGCATACGTGTCACAGCCAGGCTTCGTTAGATACGTAGAAATGCTGAACTTCTACGTGATTCACATGAAAAGGGCAAACCTCTTACTAAACAAGCCCGTTTACACAGGCTTTACGGTGCTGGATCTATCGAAGCTGCTCATGTATGAGTTTTACTACGACAAGCTAAAACCGAAATACGGTGATAAGTGCCGCCTCTTATACACCGACACCGATTCCTTGATACTAGAGGTGCAGACGGAAGACATTTACGAAGACTGTGCTCCCGACATCGATGAATACGACACCAGCGATTACCCACGCGATCACTTTCTTTACTCCCCTAAAAACAAGAAAGTAATCGGGAAAATGAAGGATGAGATGAAAGGAAAACCCATCGTGGAATACGTGGGTCTGAAACCAAAGATGTACAGCGTGCTAAAGTTAGACGGCGTAGAAAAGAAAGCTAAAGGCGTAAAAAAGTATGTGGTTAAGAAGGACATTACGCACGAGTCCTACCTCAACGTATTACGAACACGCAAGGAACAGCGGCATAAGATGAACAGCCTGCGCAGCTATGGTCATCAGATACATAACGTCACGCAGGAGAAGGTGTCACTGTCTGCATTTGACGGTAAGCGATGGATGTGTGATGACGGAGTGCATACGATAGCATTCGGACATCACACGATAAGCAGTTCTTCTTTGACGAACCCACGCGTGGGACCATCATGAAGATAATACAAGATGGGCTGACCCTTCTTAGCTATCGCACTTCGGATCTGGTAAGTTTCCAAAGACCAATTAGGATCCGTAGCTCTTTTGGATCCTCCTTCTAATTCACCCGGCTCATAGAGATATCGAACCGTGACATTACCTAATTTCTTTTCATGGGGGAAGACCGCCCTCGAACTTCTGATGAAGGACTTGTGTTCCACGTGTTTCTTTTTTATGGCATCCTTGGGTTTCATTCCCGTAGCCCTGGCCGCCTCGTTGTTCAAAGCCGCGACGACCTGGGGGAGCCTCTGAGTCCATTCCCTATTGCGTTTGGAGGGATCTTCCAGCTCTTTCCAATACTGGTACCCAAAGAGACGCTCGGCCAAGGTCTTATTGAATCTTTCGACGATGCTCTGACCCCTGTGGTACTCTGCTTTAGCTCTCCTAATTTTAGTGTCGTGGTCTTTCAGGGTCTTAGTAACCACGCCCATGAACTCCGTTCCCGCATCCACTTGCAGCAGCTTAGGCCATTTCAAGACGCGCTTATAAATCCTACCTAGGGCTTCTGCGACTTCCCCAGAATCCTTGCTGATTATGGGTTCGGCGTCCTTGTATCTGCTTGCGATATCAACTACGGTCAAAGCGTACCTATAGGTCTTTCTTCTCACCTTGTCATGTGGTAAGAAGAGCAAATCCGCCTGATGAACTTCATTAGGGGTATTTACGGTAAAGCTGGGCCTGGGAATGTACTTGGGCACGGGAAGATAAACCTGCCAGAGGGTTTGTTTTTTCAACCAGTTCTTAGCCGTTTCGTCTGATACCCTGGCCGCGGTCGCGAGTTTCTTGATAGCTGACGCTCCTCTCCAATAGCCTTCGGGCCCATAGTAAATCCTTTTGAGTTTGTCCTCTACGCGGCCCATTATATGAATTCCAAGACGAGATTGATCTTGCGTCCGTTGAAATCCACCGTCTTTCCGTCCACTTTAATGGTGATGTTTATGCTTTCTACCAAATTAGACAAGTCATAGCTCAAAGAAATGGGAGTGTATTCTACTGGGTCAAATGGATTACCTTGGGGCAGAAACTTGGACATAAGAGAAGACTTTTCTCCATTGTTGTAACTATGAACCAAGTCGCAATAGACTTCGTAAGAGGATGCGACTTTCCATTTACATCATATGTACTGACCTATTGATCGTGGTACTAGTAAGGCCCAGGAGTTCTACCAATGGACTGCCCTTTAGATTAGGCGCTTCCACTATTTTTCTTGAATGTCATTTCATGGGGCAATCCTGTGGTAAGAGTGTATCCATGCTTCGCTAGCTCCTTAGCCAGTGTTATGGGGGTGTAATGGGAATCTGGTATTTTTGGTTTGGTGCCGGAAGTTCCGATGACAAAGCCATTAATTAAATTATACCAAGAATTATACAAAGAGCAACTAACCAACCGAACCTTACAGGCTTTGATGGGAGGATTCAAATACGTGGTAAAGTCATTCTTGTCGCTTTCCAAAAAGACGATCATTATATTAGATACGCCAAAGCCACGCCTCCGGCCAGCCCTGCGACTCCCACGAATACCAACTCACTATCTTTTTGTTTCTTAGAAGGCTGGTAGTAATTCTTGAACTGAGGCTTTTTTAACGCCACTGTGGGATGCGCTTGCGCATAAAGTTTAAAGGCGTAGTCTGTGTTTTCGAAGTTCTTATCCGCCTGCATTTTGTCTTGGTAATTCTTATCCAACCAATCCCTGTAAGCTTGTCTTTTTTCATTCCAAGCTGCAACGTCCCTTTGATATTTCTCCAGCGCTAAGTCGTGTCTCTTTCTTTCGGCGGCCAGATTTCCGCTGCGATCACCTCTAACTAATCTATCCAAATATTGACCACCATAATTAGCCCCTGTAAATGCTAAAGCTGCAATGACTCCACCTGCGACTAAGCTAACCATTATACATTAGGTAGGTACTTTTCCTTCCGTAGGTAATCCTTTACCATGATAGCCCCGCCTACGGCAGCGGTCATTTTAGCGAAAGTTAGCGAAGCTCTTGCTTGGGTCTTCAGTAAAGTCTTCTTTGAGCACTTTCTTACCTACCCAACCAATACCCGCAACAATAGAAGTAATGATAGCTGCTTCTTCAACAGTTTTCAACAACGCGGTCGACATTATATTACAAAGCGAGAAGGTTATTCCATTTCAGGGATCTTACTTTTTCTAACCTCCACAGGTGCGTGATATGTTGCGGCCTCCCACTTTACTTTTGGCTTCGTAGCCCGCCATTGTAAGTAGAGGCTGCCTGCTGCTATAGCGACTCCTAACGCGCCAATGACGTACCCAGGATTGATAAAGGATTCCTCTTCCTCCACCTTTTCCTCCTTCTTTGCTTTGTTCTTTTTATTCATCTCCGCGAGCTTCTTTCCGGCAGCGACTCTGCCCGGAGATTTAGCCTTGGTAATCTTGGTATCTTCTACGGGTGGTTGTTCTTCGGTGTCACTCATCTTATATTAAGGGACTTGAAGGACTTGACAAGTAACTTGATGACGACTTGACAATGACTTGGCAATGACTTGACAACGACTTGACTAAGTACTTGAGAATGACTTAAGGACGACTTGACTAAGTACTTGAGGTGACTTGACAACGACTTGACTAAGTACTTGAGGTGACTTGACAACGACTTGACTAAGTACTTGAGGTGACTTGACAACGACTTGACTAGGTACTTGAGGCGACTTGATCAGGTACCTCAGCAAGTGCCGCCTGGAAGACCTTTTCGACTTCTCTGTCCTTCTTAAAGTCCTTCCAAGATGTTCCGAAGGAACCTAGTACCTCCTTCAAGTCGACATGCTGAGCTACGTGCAAAGCCGCAGAGGCGACTGCCATTAACTTACCACACTTCAAAGACAACCACCCACAGGTTATCTTAAGTTCTTGGGATATGACATAGTCATCTCTTATGTCCTTCTGTAGTTGCTCCACGTCGTCTATGGGCAGCGCAAGTCCAAGCAATTTAGTCGCAAGTCGGATAGCGGAGTCTGCTACGGCGTCCGTGGTCTTACTTGCAAGGGCAGCCTCGTACCTCTTATGGAACTTCTTAACCTCCTCTTCTGACAACTTATTAACCTGCTCATGGGTAAGTTCCTTGCCTATCATTTCTTTACACTTCCCAGAAGACACAAGGATGTTAAGTTGTTCCTTGAGGTTACTTTCGTCTAACTGCGTGGGGACTTCATCTATGAGCTGCTCAATGTCCATATATGTTAACGTCATACGGAAACCTCAAAGAGAAAATCATTTTGGAATGTTGGTGCGTTTTTAAATGCCGCATGTATTCGTGCAGCTGTTCCTTGCTTATCTCACCGCCGTAGTCGCTTAAAATGGTTTCCAGGTCAGACTTGCTCGGAGTATAAAATACTACGAGAGAGCCTATGTTTTCCCTAAAGGGCTTAGAGACGCTGGTAAGCTGCTGGGAAAGCAACCAAACGCTGATATTGTCGTGTCTGCCGCTAAAGGCGAGCTTCACTAATTCGGAGGTGCGCCTTTTTACGTCGTCCCCACAGGCAATGTCATCCAATATGAGGAGCGTCTGTGTATCTTTAGGGAATTGCTTGTGCCAGAACTTCAAATGGCTGGATAACTCGTTAGGGTCTAAGATATCTACGAAGAAGTCGTCATCTTTCACTCCTATACCAGTCCAGGTGCGGTTGTTCACGTAGGTGGGGCATAATAGCACTATGTAGTCAAAGCGGTATCTAAAGGGTCCTAATAGCTGCTCTACCACGAACTGGGTCTTTCCGCAGCCGGTGGGTCCTACTATCAGAGCGTTACAAGGCATGTGATTCGGGTTCATTTATATCTAATGAACCCCATTTTATATATAGATGGAACCAGTGGAAGCAGTAAGAAGGATTACCGCCGACGCAAAGGATAAAAGAGACACCATAGAAATGCAAAGGGAGGAGATAGACCGGTTAAAAGAGCGCGTGCAGGAATTGTACGATGAAATGTGCGGTCTGAAGCGTGCAGAACGGTTTGGCGCGCTTTTGACAATGGCGGGCTGGGCTAAGGAGTCCATTAAGGACTTCATGCGATACCCTCCATAGATATATGGACTGTATTACGTGTGAAGCACCTGCTGACTGCATTATTGTCGTTCCAGAAGAACCTATCGATAAAGCCCCCTCCAAGCCTGTGAAAGAAGCAATGTCACCCGGTAAGTATCGTTGCCTTAGTTGTAACAAGGTGTATGCGTGCGATGACTTTGAGGGTCACTATTGTCACACGGACCCCAAGCTGATTCTATGAAAGTTCCAGTGAAGAAGACTGAAAACATACCCTAGGATTACTAAATTTGCATGGGTCTTCAAAATAGGGGTATGAAATGTTGACAAAAAGGTTAAGATAATTGTTAAATATATGAGTTGCAAAGATTGTAAGAAGACATTTAGCAGTAGGCAGAGGTTAGAATACCACGTAAATAATGCTGTATGTAAGAAGGAAACCGTTCCTAGGATCTGTAAGGATTGCCTTAAGGAATTCAGTACACAGCAAAAGATGCAGCAACATGTAAAGAAGCGCATTTGTATTACCTGCGATAATTGTGGTGGGGTATTTCCTACAGGATTGCATGAGCATTTAAAGAGAGGTGTATGTATTAATAGCCGTCAATGTAGTTTCTGTGAGAAAGTATTCAGTAGCATACAACGACTCCAAACGCATAAAAGAAGGCATGAGATATCCTATATGCGCCTTTCAAAGGAATATAGTCTCCAGGACGTAGATTGTAAGATATGTCTCGGACCTTTAAATGATTGCATTCATAAAGAAGAATACCTTAAAGGTTGTATAGATAATTATAAACATCTCTTACGGTTATTTCCTTTCTTTGAACGCTCTGAAGGAGTTCCCTGGACTAACAGAAAGTATTGGACAGATGAATGTTATAGCTGTAAATGCGCCAGAGAAGACGAAGGACATATTTCATACTGTCTTAACAAAAAGTTAACTTAAACGTCAACATTTGAAACCCCTATTTTGAAAGCCCTTGCAAAAATAGTAAGATATCGTATTTTGCATTGGAGTGGTGGTTACCATGACCATGGGTTATGTTTGTGGTAGCTGCATTACCGCAGAGGAAGAAAATGAATAAGATATATGCTACCTTACATAGCTGCATTCACAGGCGGAGCTTTGATTTACATTGCAAATTACATAGGAGAAAAAAAGAGGGCAGACACAGCAGATGACTACTTATCCGCCCATGAAGAGGATTAGTCGCACAATGGATTATTCTCCGTTCGACGTTCGATGTCAAACTTCCATCGGCCGTTTACCTTACCATGACTGCGTAGGTGTGTATATTCTTCACCCTGCAGTATGTATCTCACACAGTCAGGCGCCCAAAGGCTGTATTCCTGACCGTCGCGTTCTAAGACCAACCTCAAACGGTCGATGTCTTCGAATGCGACGTAGTTTTTTATTCGGTATGAAACGCCTTGCAGCAGATCTCGCCAGTATGTTTGTTTAAGAATCATTATACCTATGAAATATTTTAAGGTGCGTGCTTAAAGTGTCTTGACCTTTGAATGCCTTAATGCACCAAGGACAAGGAATGCGAATGCCAGCAACATATTCATCTATTTCCCTGCAAAGCAGATCATAATCATTGCTTACGATGGTTAAATATCCATTTTCTTCAAATCGTTCCAACATTACCTTTTGTTTCTCGGACAATACGCCGGTGCCTTTGGGTGTCTTCAATTCTATGCATAATCCATTGTATTTATTATGGTTGTTAAGGATCAGCAGATCAGGTTGACCTGCCTGGTAGCCTTTCCGCCAGCTTTTAATGCGCTTACTTACGGTGTCCTGCAGTTCTCCAAGACCTGGGACTATGATTACGTGCGGGTGAAACCTACGCACCCTGTGTACGGTTCTGTCGTGTATGTCTGCCTCAGTTTCTATCTTAAACTTCATTGGGTTTGAGCCGTCGAATCGCTTCTCCATGTCATATTTACCTGTCTTTCTGAGGGTGGGTAGGACGTCGCCTAACACCCACTTTTTGAACTCCTTAGCTGCTACCTTCTCTGACCCGAATACTAATTCATACAAGCCCTCCTCCGTCAAGTATACAGCATTGGGTTGTGCATTAAGGGTGTCGGTCAGCCCTACACCCTTTATAGACCCCAGTGTTACCTTGTTTTCCTCTGAAACGTGTGCTCTAACTGCGTCCCGAGAGTTAGCGTAGCCCAAGGCTCCTGCTACTGACTTTGCTTTAAAGTACAGCTTGTCGCCTTGCACTATGCATTGCAGTTTAGTTTCGTTGTTTTCAAATACGCGAAGCATTATATACCAACGATATTTTTTATCAAAAGGATGAGTCATCAATATGCAACGCTCTTTAGCTGATTCATTTCTACACTCAGTTGCGCGTCTGAGACTACGAAGATATATGCGTTGATCTTAGTAGTGTCGCTGGCATGTTTGGTGCGCTTGATCTCCAACGTAATGCCGTCCTGGGTATTTACCAGCCGCAATCCCTGTCCATGTAGGTCTTCGTCGTTCGTCGTGCGCATGTCGATCCACAGCGCATACTTATCCTTAAAGAATTCCTCGGGGCTAATTTGGTCGCCAAACTTACGTGCGACTTCCCGGTACATATCCGCGGGCTTTATCCCTTGTGAGTAAACCTTATTAGGCACTCCGTTAATGCTAACGCCTACGTTAGTGATGTTAGGATTAAAGAATGCCTCGGAGTCACGCAATCCTGCCGTGTATGTCTTTGCGAACAGCAACATTATCCCTGTGAGGCTGCGCCTGGGAAGGTTAATGCTTTGGTTGATGACCTCTTCGACGTTATTTGTAAAGCTGAACGTCTTGTACATCACGACGTGATCGTAAAGGAAAGCCTTCCCGGAGCTGTATTCCATACCGGCGCTACGTGCTAAGTCTTCGCTGTATACCGTTTCATACTGCAGCTCTAAGTTAGTAACGGAGTATGGGTGGACGGCTGAGGAACTTACGTCCTTTCCCTGTAGGATGTTCGTAGTGTCTGCTAGGGTTACTTCGAACTGTAGTTCGCTTAGCTGCCTTGGGTAGTATGCGCCGTGGTTCGTGATAACTTCGAAATCTAATGGAACGACATATTTAGTACCATAAGCCGTCTTTATTTCGTCTTCTCCTGAGGCGCCAGAGGTTGCGCTTCTTACCTTGCGTATAGCATCACTGGCGATTCCCTGCTCTATCCTTTGCGCACGGTCAAATGCAGTCAACCATAAGTCTTTGTAAGTGGTGTACAAATCATACCTGTTCAAGTCCAGCAAGGATTCCCCTGCGAACTTTACGCGTATTTTGGAAACGAGGTTTCTACCCACGTTATTGACGACGTAACGCACGTCTGCGGTATCTGGCTGTATTGCTAGGTTAAACCTTAGCGCTAGGGTGCCAGGAACCAACACTAGGTTATCCGTTAGGCGGGGCACGCCTACGTACAGGGTTTCCCCTGGCTTAGCGCTGCTGGGGGTAAAGGTGACCCGGTGAAAGGTGCGTTCTGCTTTCAGTCCGCCAACCTGCTTAGGTAATATGTTGGGGTTTAACTTTGAGCTTATCATATATAATGGAAGTAGAAGGAACGGATTTTGACCCCACCACCGAAGAAGGCCAAGTCGATATTAACGACGAAGAATACGATACGTTAATCCCAAATGACAACGTGTCCCGCGAGTATATTTGGGATAGGCTTCGAAATAGGTTCGGAAGTAGGGCCCGCGAGGCCTGGCGTTCCTTAGAGGATAAGTGGCAATCAAGGAACCCAGGGAGATCTATTCCAGAATATTTAGAATTGCAAAACTTGGATTCCACGGACCTAAGAACTGAAATGCTAAGGGGGCTTTTAGACGACGTAAGGGAGAAATTTCCAAATGTGGACTTGACCCGCCTTAATTTCCAAACCGGAGATAAGGGGCAAATTCAAATCCAGTATCAAGGAAGGGATAAGTGGTATAATCTCTACCAAAGGAGAGACTCCGACAGGCTCACCAGTAATCTCCCAAAAGAAATCAAAGACGCATTAGGAAGACCTAATTTGGTGGAAAGACTAAGAGAAAACGATGAAAACACCAGCGAAGCCTTTGAAAAGTTCAAGACCATAATGCAGCGGCAACAAAAAGGTCTTGAGGCGATAAGGGAAGTAGAAGAGCTAAAGCAAGCGATGGAGGAAAGGGAAGCAGATTACATGCGGCAAAACCGACTACTCCTTGATGCTCAAAAGAGAGAACTTGACGACAAGAATCAACGCATATTAGAACTTAGAGAACAAAGAGACATTTCTCTTCGCGAAAAAGACAGCGTCCAAAGGGCATTCAATCTCGCCCTGCAAGACCTGGATATAAGCAAGGAGGAAGCTAAGAACTTACGAACCACCATAGCTGGTTCTTTGGAGGAACGGCGGCAGTTGATTGCCGAAATCAACACTAAAGAGGAGCAAATCCGGCAAAGAGATCAGGCCATCGAAGACCTGGAGGGGCAAATAGAGCGGCAGCAGGAAATAATTAATGACCAAACTCGTCCCGAAGAGGAAAGGGAGGCAGCACAAAGGGAATTAGAAGCCCTTCAGGAAAGAGTCGCGGAATTACAAGCGCAAAAGGACAACCTGGAAAGAGAATTGGGGCTTACCACCAAGGAAAAGGTAAAAAGAGCCCTTTTGAAGTATGGCATTCCGCTGGCATTTGCGGTCGCTATTTCAAGCGTAGTAGGAGTTATCCTATCCGCGCTTAAGGCTACAGGTGCAGGCGTAAAGAAATTAGGCAATGGACTAACGGACTTGGGAAAAAAGATGGCAGCCGGTCTTCCTGGGCTGCTGGGTTCAGTTGTTTCCTTGGCACTTAGGGCCGGCGGCGAACTGTTGAAGTTTGTAGGGAATAACATCTGGATCTTGGTCGTCGCTATTGGGGTGGTCCTCCTGAAGAAGATGAAGGCTTGATCTTATCCTTCTCATCGGACGGTGTCCTGCTTTGAGGATAATGAAAGACGGTATTAGCACCGCCCTGGTAATTTGGAACCAACGGCAACACACTCATGGTAGAAATGGGCTTATGACTCCAGGCTGCATTAGCGGGCCTGCGACCTATGCGATTTATCCCAAACTTGCCGTCATCAGAAGTGACTTGCAACTTAGCATATTTACAATTGGCTAGCATATGAAAAGTTACTGGCGTTAGGTCTTCAGAGGACCTAGTGTAGGGCTCCATCGAAAAATGGGTAACTTTCCTGGTGTTCGTTGAAGTTCGATAAGGAAGCAGGGGCTTATTATTCTCATCGATAAGCCTAAACCCCACATTCGCATGCGTATTTGCATTAATGCTAATAGTGCAAATGACCAATGCAGTGCCCCCAACCTCAACCCACAGTCCAACGTCATGCCAAGCGCCGTTGTCATATCCCTCTTCATCTAAGCGGTGGGTATAACGCGTTTCCCTCACGTATGGATTCATATATTACAGGGAACAAGTTCCCTTCTAGAGGCTCATTACCGTCAAAGTGCTGATGGTCATGTGGTTATAGACAGTATTCCTTTGATTTTCTATGCTATTTATGCAAACACTCCCGGTGTCATCTACTCTTATCTGCAGCTTTACCTTTCCGTGGCAATCAGCAACCATGTGGAAAGTCCAAACGGAAAGATTCTCGGCGCTATTCGTTGGCGGCTCTACTGAGAAATGCGTGGGCTCTCTGTTGTTCGTCTTCGCGCGCATGGGTTGCAATACTCCATTGTCGTCACAGAAACGAAATCCTACATTCGCACTGCTAACGGCCCCCAAAGAAATGCTGCATAATATCAATTTCTTTCCTGAGTAATTCAAATTCACGGACATGCCCGTGACATCAACCCAAGATGCCTGGGTGTATTTTTTCTCGCCTGTGTAAGTCGTATAAACACAATCTACTCCAGTTACGTAGGGGTTGTTCATCGCCATATATAATAGCTTAGACCAACGCTTGCAGCTGCTACGCCGGCCTTTAGTAAGTTATGGTCATATTCCTCGGGTATCGTAGGCAGGACCTTCTTTTGGGGCTTCTTCTTTGGTTCGGGTTTTTCTGCGTGTTCCTTTTTTGGCTTCTCCACGAAGTGAGGAATGTTCCTAAGAGTCAGAGTTCACGTCATTCGCCCCAAACTTCATATCCTTAGTAGCTCGCTGCAGTTTGTTGTTGTATCCTACTACAGAACCAGTATTTATAGATAAATTACTAGGCATTAACCAACAACCCGGGGCTACGGCATAGTCCAGTCGGGCCTTAGAATTTTGTATAGCTAGTTGGTAACGCTGTACGCCCTTGCTAATGTCGCCCTCCAAGATTGAACTTTCGAATAGAATCAAAGCTTCGGCTCGCGTTTCTTCTGCGGCGCCAGTATTTCCCACTATGCTGGATCGGGTGTTTACCTGAGCTCCAAGGATAGAATACACGTAAGCTTCTATGCTGCGGTTCAAACGGGCAAGGCCGGCTTTGGTTAGTCCTTTACCTTCTGGGGGTATGAAATTAAAGTATTGCTTCGTTTGCTCGTCGTTGGTAATCTTAATAATCAGTGGATTAGCCCCTGCATACTTACCGCCCTCGTCTTTGAACAGAGGTCCGTCTCTGACTTCCTTAGTGGTCTTGGCATTTGGTTCAAAGAAGGTGCTACTGTCGTGAGTTTCTTTGTGATATCCCGTGTCCCATCGCAACTGCAGCGCATGAACTTCCTTATCACTTAGCACATGCCCACCAATCCCCCAATAAGCCCAAATATGTCCCAAACCATTGTTAGCACCGGTAGTGCATCTAAAATCCTTCCCTACAACACCGAACTCCTTACAAAGCCTGTTATAGGCTGGAACGTCGTATTTGTTATCTCTAGGATAAAACGCAGCATCTCCCGGTAATGCAGTAACGCCCATCTCATGTAGTATTCTCCTAACCGTGAAGTGAAAATGAAACATAAATATTGAATTCTTCATCAAGTTTGCGCTTACCCCACAGCCGCTAGTGGCACACCAAACTGCAAAGTTTAGTTGCTGCGGCCAATAACGCATGTTAGGACCACTTAACCATTCATGAGATTCCTTAGCGGTGGTATGAATAATGGGTACGTCTTTGAAGATATCCCGCACCTTTAACGGAAAGGAATGCTTGTTAGAAATCCGCATGTTCAGCGTTAGGTCCAAGCTTGGGTGTTCATCAAATGAAACTGCGGGTATCGGATAAGTACTGGTACCAAGCAATAATTCCTTTGACCAACTGGGTTCAACATGCGTTGGCGCTGGCGTTGGCTTATGCATTGGCGAATGCTTCAGTTGATCGTCTATTTGATTAACCAGCGTAGGCTTCAAATCCTCGTTGCTGTACATCCTAGAGCCGTTATAGTAAATCCCATCGGGCCTCCTTTCGAACTTACTAGGGTCTGCATGTGGAAACATCTTCCTAAATGCTCTCCAATTCCAGTAATCCCGGTTGTCGTGATGTGGCTGCCCCTCAATATCATTCCCAAAAGCGTCGTACATTAGTATATATAATGGATGTTATACCATCAGCGCCTCCACTTTATCCTGAACTTCCTAAGGAACCTAACGAATTAAACGCTGAAAACTTTCGTCTGAATAAAGCGAACTTAATCCTGGCTTACTTGGAAGGGCAGACAAAACACTATGAAAAAGTTAGAAAAAAGTACGTCAGAGCCCGGAGTACGCTACATAAGATTTCGATAACTTCAGGGTCCATATCTGTTGTGTTAACGGGCTCCGGCGTTGCTACTTCGCTTACTGGACCCGGAATAGTCGTTGGCGTTCCTTTGGCCAGCGTTGGGGCAGCCTGTGGTATTATTTCGGCTGTTGCTACGGGCATTATGAAACAGTTGTCAAGCAAAATATCAAAACACGATACAACAATAGCTCTGTCAAGGGCTAAAGTAAATACGATCACTGACCTTGTCTCAAAGGCTTTGCGTGACAGAAAGATAGACGACGTAGAGTTTTCGCTTATCTTAGCCGAAGAGGAAAAGTACGAGAAATTAAAGACTGACATAAGGAATAAAAAAACAGTCGTAAGAGATCTTTCCGAGGAATCTCGCAAAAAGATCTATCAAGAAGCGAAAGAAGAGCTTCAAAGAAAGCTTGCTCAGTAAACATCTGCTTCGAAAAGAGCGTGACGGGATTCTATTTACATATCGAACGTCAGTCTAGAAATTATGCAGATTAAATATAATAATTTTCACATACATAAGCGTCCAGATGTGTCTGGCGTTCGCTCGTGATCGTGGGACTTTGGAGCTGGGGAGGCCTAAAGTCCCGAGTTCGAGCCTCGCTGTAGACGCATTTGGACCGGTTGCTGTGAGTGGAAAAAAAAGCCTCCCCACACTCACAGCAACCGTGGGGGGAGGGGTGGAAAGTGCGATTCAACCCCGCGATGGGGGGTTTCGCGAGGAAAAGTTGGAAAAGTCAGGGGGTGTCTCGGGACGCTGTCCGGAGTTCACCCTCTGGTGGGTCGTAAGAAAGATATATGTGTACGTACTAGAGGGCCTCTGGCGCGGGATGAAATAAGCCCCGTAAGCCCAAAATGCAAAAAACCCCACTGGGGATAGCTTGGTGTTCTGCGCGATGCATTCCCCAGTGGGGTTTCTGGCAAAATAAACGCCAGTTTTGCATTTTTATTTTCTCGGAATCCATCCTAACAGGGGGTGGTTGGGGTCTATTTTGTAAAATATTTCGTAAATTACATCAGGATAATAAGGAATATCCTTATTCAGCCGACAAAACATCCACTCGGCTTTTGTCATATCAGAAACCTCGGGAATAGACTTACCGGTAATTTCAGACAAAAGATAGGGAATAGCTTTGTAATATTTCCCTAGTTTTAATTTTTTCAATGTCTTCCGTAGGCTTTGTGGGGTTGGCTCTTCTAAGTGGTCTATGATTTTCTTCTTTACTTCGTTGTCTAAATATACCGGTCGATAACCTTGGATATGACTCATCCAGTCCCTAAAGTATTTTATTCTTTTGTATGGGGTCTTCTTACGACCTCCATTGGCGTAATATTGCTCTTTGGTAGCATTTGGTACGGCATTACGAATATTCTTACCACATTCGTAACACTGTGCTGACGTGTCGTCTTCTATTTGCATTTTCTTACCACAACAAATATACTTATTTGGTTTAGTAGGTACAAACTTGGGTTTCAAGCACTTTACACAGAAATCATAAACAAACTCTTTACATTCTTCGCACTCCATATATAGACTAACATATTTGCGCTGTTGCCCCCAACCACACTTGGAGTGGGTTGTTTCCGTAGGTGGATTTTTGACACGGGTCTTGCCCGTGTTGAGATTGCGCTGGAACCCCCATTCCCTATACTACTAGGGAATGACACGTGGTCTGCATTAGACAGTTTTTACTTCGCGCAAAAATGCAATTTGTTGCACGCGGAATGGCAATACGAGCAAAATTTGCTCTGGCAACTTGCTACGTCAACGTTGCGCGCTTTTACCACACCTTTAAAGTAACCATTTTAGAAGATTCAAAATCTTTATTATTTATAAATATGGTTGATTAGATATGATATATAAATAGCTCAAAGTTAGAAAATGGAGAATCCCTTGGGGTTATTCTAAAGCTATGCATTCGATTGGACGATTTCCATTAAATCGTAAGGTGCTCTCAGTCATAAGTACTTGTGGTAAGAACTGGTAGAAAATACTTTCTTGCTTTTAATTTCGTCATCTGAAAAAGAAAATGGGGAAATTGTATATCGAGGGCAAATTGGGGTAGCACTGTATGAATAATTAGTCTAAACCTACTAATTCTGCTCTCTGATTGGCTGAGCTACTAGTGGTAGACCGAAAAGTGACGGTTTTAATAACCAAAACAGTAAAAAATAAATTATTGAACCTTATTCCAAAATGTTTTATCCCTTTATTTGACCAATTAGTAGGTTTAGACCAAGTCAACATTGACACCTCTCGCCCTCATGGTCTACGAGTCAATAGCCCATTTGGCCTCATGGGCTTTTGACTCTAATAGAGGTATTGCATCATCAAGTGGAGGCGCCCATAATCCAGCTTGGGCTGCCTGTGGTTATATGGCAGAACAATAAAATCCCTTGGCTCTCGGGAAATCTTTCTAATGTAAAACGATTGTATTGTTCTTGCCATCTTAACATCGTCACGTGAAGGTGCAAAACCGCTTGTTAAATTTTTAGAAAGAGAGGGTAAATGGATGGATGGATTGACGAGAGAAAGAGAGTAGAGAGGATGTATTACTTACGGGGAGCGATAGGGTCAAATGATGATGGCAGGCTACTAGTATACTGGACTATCTGTTGGGTGATGTGTGGATCACTAACACCGTACCTAAAGTAAAAGAAAACGTGGTGAAACATGAATGCACTTCAATTTCAAGTTTACGCAAAGCTGAGGGAATTCTTGGTTTTCATGTGACGTCATGGCAGGCGGTACCGTCACGGCAGGGAATACGGACGATATCCCTTGAACCAATCATTGCAAGGGATATTTCTGCTCATCCAATCAGGATGTTTGGACACGGCACTGCCAAGAAGAACGTCCGTACCGTGAAAATCTCAAATCATATAGAAACTCCTCTACAATAACTATTTGGAGGCGTTCAATCGAGCATAGTAGTTTATATTATTCTCACTGGGATCTCTACGCACGATGCCTCAAATATTACACGTTTTATATTCCCCGAGAGGAATGCATCCCAGGGGATTTCATCTCACACCCCCCACGTGTGTGGGGTAGTATAAATATCCTGCCGTGCCCCAACAAGGCCCCATTAAACAAAGTTCATAATTCGAGCTGGTGCCACTTCGTCGACCCACCCACCTCCCCACGGCGATGAACCCAAGAGCTCCCACTGCGAGCTATCCGCTCGCTACCGCCTCGTAGGTCATCTCCCCATAACTTAGCGACACTCCAGGCATTGTGTGTGGGAGTTCACAGTGGGAATATATTACTATTTACCAGAAGATTATCCACTCGCCATTTTGCCAGCTTCCACTCGACCTCACAAAATACCTGAATAACAATACGTACGTTTAGTTTAACATCGTGACTTTTCTAAGATTATTTCTTTTTCAAAAGCATTTGGAATACACACATTATGTAATGGAGATATGCCAAATTCTAGACGCGTCTTGCGCATGCGCAGAAAAATAGCAAGCGACAAGCATTAAATGCTTGTACACGATGAAATGCCCCCAAAAATATCTTTAAGGCTACGTACAAGTGGAATGGTATGGATCGCCTTGACTAGCGTTTACAAAAACGATTTTTCCCCGATGACGACGTCAAATTGTAAGATTCCGCGCGTGTTAATGAAAAACGATCGTAACGATCCTTTGGTTTGAAGGGGTTAACAGCTAAGAAAGATGAGTGAAAATTTCCGTGCTTCAAAAATACGAAAACAGTACCAAGGATTGATGCGATTGGTTGCTCTTGATCTCCAGCAAAGTCGAGGACAATCATTCTTGATTTGTTTCCATAAATTATCGCTAGTTCCCAGGCCTTGACTCTCTTTACTGATGGTGAATTTATCCAAGTACGGGATTCCACACGTTTCTGGAGGTGTCGTCAGTATTGCAGCAGCAGTATAGCTGAGACAAGAAGAAAGAAAGAAAAATAAAATAACAAGCTACACCATAGAGTGCAAACAATATAACCGTGAAACTTTAGTAATACTAAATAGTACAATTTCATGCAAATTCCATTGTTCTCTGTTGTTTAATTAGCACTTTTCTGTACTATTTAGTAATTAGTGTTTCACGGATTAATTGTTTGCACTCTACCTGACCTTTTTTTTAATAAAAAGGGAATTAAGGGTGGCATTGTTGTAGTGCACTCGGCATTCATCTCGGTTCGATTCCTGGACTTGTCCGGCATCACGTGTGGGTAGAGTGTTTTTCTTCAGCTGGTTACTCGGTTTTCATCCCTACGCATAACCTAACAAGCGTTCCAATTGGATCTGTAAGTTAGCATTGCCCTGACTTTGTTCGGCTGTTTCAAAGGATTGATAAAATTTGAAGGTTTTGCCATCTTTTCCTTTCATTTTAATTTCAATTGTTCTTAATAATTAAGAAATAATCATCCTTACCTTTCTGTGACATATAATGTATGCAGTCTTTCTTTTAGTGTTAAAAAATAATCCTTATTTAGTGTCTTGTCAAACGATCTAAAGCACCAAAAGAAATACAAATCGGTTGATGCAGTTTCTAGCTTGCCTCCGACGTTCTCAGGGTAGTTACGCAACGTTTCTCTCATAGAGAAACGTTGCATGACAACGTGACGACCCAGGGAACGTCTGCATAGCCACATGTTTGTGCAATACCTATGGTTGTTAAATAACACAGACGTTCTCAGGACGTTACGAAACGTTTCTCTCGTGGAGAAACGTTGCATGACAACGTGACGACCCTGAGAACGTCTGCATAGTCACATGTTTTTGCAATACCTATGGTGATTAAATAACACAGACGTTCTCAGAACGTTACGAAACGTTTCTCTCGAGGAGAAACGTTGCATGACAACGTGACGACCCTGAGAACGTCTGTATAGTCACGTTTGCGCAATACCTCTATTATTTTGGTTCAGTCATGGTTGTTAAAAAAACACAGACGTTCTCAGGGTTGTCACACAACGTTTCTATCATTAGGAAACGTTGTGTGAAGACGTGACAACCCTTAGAACTTCTGCGTAGGATGCCGGGGGGGGGGGGGGGGGGGGGGGGGGTTGTTTATGACAAAAGATATAATTAATTGCACTGAGTTCGTGATTCTATTATCATGTCAGCTTGCGTATTGTTTTTTTTGACGACCATAATAACCAGTTTTGGTCAACACAAAAGTAGAAACCCTGAATGTGACAGAAAACTCAGGACAGAAGAACTTGGAACTTGAGTGAAATTGCATACCCTGTTTATGATAAGAAGCTCGAAAAACCATACCCTGTTCAGCGGATCATCCCCATACAATACAATACAATACAATACAATTTTATTTGGCACCTTATACTAATAGTACATGAGTGTTTGATTCCAAATATATTATAGGTATATATATATACTATGTATTAAGTAATTTTCTTAATTCATTTTCACGTATCAGCATACATTGATGAATGTATGCTGATATGGCTCTTTGTAGAGACGCTGATTTTGAATTGATTAAGAACATAAAACGACTGTCAGCGCTCATATTGTTGAAATTAATGCTGGTGTTTTTTTCTATGAACTCTCTTAAGTCGTTTCTATGAGAGTCATATAGTGGACACCAAACTAGAAAGTGTTTTTCGTTTTCTACTCCCGACTTACACACTGGGCAAATCCTTTCATCGTAAATGAGATAAGGCCTCTTATACCTCCCCGTTTCTACTTCAAGCTTATGGTTACTAATTCTTAATTTTGTAAGCGCCACTCTGTGCTTAATATTGGTGACTTGACTTAAATATTCTTCAAAGTTATAATCCGTTTTGAACTGACGAAAGACTCTGAGTTTATTTTTATGTCTGTCGTCTTTCCTTTCATCATTGTGGAGATTACTCCATAAAATTTGCCTCTCAATGTCATTAGAGTACCTTTTCATTTGATTGTCAATGAGATAATCATCAGGTAAATTAAGGTACTTACTGTCATCATCATTTATGTATTCCTGGATTTCCCCAGTTCGTGCATTAAAGTCGCCTTGTAGAATGACTTCACCTTTAGTTGAAAAATTAATTATATCTAGTTCTATATCCTGCAATATATCTTCATCATTCTCTTTTGCATAATTATTTGGGCTTAGGTAAATTGTGCCTACGTATATGTCATTTGTTAGATGGAAAAAGTCTTTACTTATTCTACACCAAATAACATTTTGGTTAGACGTCGGTATATAGGAAACGCCCTTGCTGATTCTATTGTTTATATATAGTGCTATTCCTCCAGCATGGCGGTTTCCTGTTTTGTCACGACATTTTGTATAGTATTTATAGTCTTCTAATTTCAAGTCAGAATCAAGGCTGGCGTGTGTTTCTACAATGCCAAAAATATCATGACTATTAATTATATTGTTAACCTCTTTAGCTTCAATTTGTTTCCAAGATTTTTGCTGTAATGCCCATGCAAATTCCAGAGTCCTAATCTTAAGGCCCCCGGCATTTGAAACAAATTTAAGCAAAAATTCTACGTTTTAAATTCTATAGAAAAAAAAAAAGTATATATATATCAATAAGTAAATAATTTACTAAACCTGACCCTGCACCAACTGTGCTATGACCTGCAGAAAGTTCTTTATCAATTCATCATTCTTTTCAGAGGTTGGCTTCTGGATTAAATCTATAGGTTTCGTGA